>NC_043000.1:127772281-127894781 GCF_006345805.1 Octopus sinensis | reverse complement strand
AATGTACATATTAAAGGATTTCAAAATATTACTATTTAGTTTGACTTCATTATTACAACTTATATATCTTACAGCATGAATTGGGTGTATTTTATTCATCATCATCGTTTAACGTCCTAGCACGGGTTGGACGGTTTGACCGGGGTCTGGGAAGCCAGGAAGCTGCATCAGGCTCTAGTCTGATCTGGCAGTGTTTCTACAGCTGGATGCCCTTCCTAACGCCAACCACTCCTTGAGTGTAGTGGGTGCTTTTTACGTGTTACCGGCACAGGTGCCAAGGGAGGCTGGAAGTGGCCACGATTGGTTGGTGCTTTTTACGTGCCACCAGCACAGAAGCCAGTGTCAGAATTCTGCTACAGACAACCTCTGTATCAGTTTAATTAAAATTTTTTTTCAGGTTTGGTCTTAGTTTCACAGCCAGCTGCTCTTATTTAGAAGTTACCTCCATCCTTTGAAGGCTATGTTTGCAATATCTTTACGGAAAGTCTGAGTTCAAGAGCTAAAGATTTGCAAGAGATAAAAGGTCACCTTTGCTATTTAATGCACCAACCAATGTCTATGATGTAAATAGATTGTTGGTGGCATTTGTTTTAGACACATGATGGGGGTTTATAAGTTACCAAGACCTAGCTTAGACAAATGGAGGCTGGGTAATTACACCAACTGCTAAGCTCTACAGGTTAGGTCAGTGCTTTATTGATTCCTAACAGTTGAATAAAAGAGGACAGCAGGTCTCATGGTCTGAGGCAAATGAATATAGGGTGGGAGTAATCTGAGGGAGATAATCTGTATTGAGGCTGTTTGCATGGTATTAGCAGTAGAGACAATTTAACTGATATAAGCTTTAAAAAAAAGGAGAATTTATCTTTATCTCACTCAGCAAAATGCTTTCATACTTTTTCTTTTTAAATACATTATATTTCAATGGCACATTTACGTATTTCTTTAAAAACTTTTTTGTGTTTCTTTACACAATTATTTATTGAAATGATAAATGGAAATTGGATATTCTTGTCAGGTTCAAGGGTTAGGGATTCTTTTATTAATAATAATACACTAGTGTCTCTCCCTGTTGGAAGCTGCTATTAACTATTCTATCTTAATACTGTGTCTTTTCCCATCTTAATACAAGCTGTTGAAACTTGAACTTGGTAATTTGATTTCATTTGCATTAATGTGTGTGATTTATATCATTTCTTATATACTAGAGTAAGTTTATGAAAATTCTCAGATCTTTGAACTCTGTTGCATTAGGTCTTTCTAATGGTCTCTGTATAGTATTTGTGCCTATCCCCCACCTTCAAATGAAGTCATTATTTTCTCTTAAATTGAAAGTTCAAATGGGAACAAGGGGGAGAGATAGCGAGAAAGAAAGAGAGAGAATGTGTGTGTGTGTGTGATTAGAAGATAGCAAAGAGAGAAAGAGGGTATGTTCAAATAGAGACAGTGGAGAGAGAGAGGGGGGGGTTCACATGGAGATAGAAAGAAGAGGAGGTTGATCTTTTAAAGTTCTATAATTCAAACCAGAGAAGCTGCTTAACCCTATTAAAAGCTGATGTTTAACAATAAAGAAATTTATCAAAACCAGACTTCAATATTCACATTTGCTTTTTATTGTCTTATAAGTATGAAACATGATACAGCTGATGTGGATTACGGCCTTGACACTTAAGTTGTTTCCTTAGAAATGCTGCAGAGAACAATGGTGATAAGATTTTTATAGTCAGAAATAATATTAAGAAAATGCTAAACAATATCTGGAGGAAATCTTGTTGTTTCTATGCCAACATGGCTTTATGGTTAAGAGTTCACTCTGCAACCACATGCTTTTAGTTTTGATCCCAGTGTGCGACATCTTGAATAAGTGTCTGCTGTGCTGCCTTAGTTTTGTGTTGACGAATAGTAAATGAGTGGAATTTGGTAACTTCATGTATGTGGCGTATGTGACATATGTATATATGCATGTATGTACTCTTTTACTTGTTTTAGTTGTTTCTCTGTAGCCATGCTGGAGCACCACCTTTTAGTTGAATGAATCGACCCCAGGACTTATTCTTATTAAACTTAATACTTATTCTATTGATCCCTTTTGCCAAATCGTTAAGTTTCATGGACATAAACACACCAAAGCGATGGTGGAGGGACACAGCCACACAGACATATATATATATATATATACATACATACGACAAGCTTCTTTCAGTTTCTGTCTGCCAAATGCACACACAAGGCTTTGGTCAGCCCAAAGCTATAGTAGAAGACACTTGCCCAAGGTGCCATGCAGTGGAACTGAACCTGGAACCATGTGGTTGAGAAGCAAGCTTCTTAGCACATAGCCACAACTGCACCTGTACAAATGGGTGGATAAACAGAACCTCATTATACATAAATGTATGTGTGGATAGACAGACAGATGGTTGGACATATAATAGGTGCAGGCAAAGCTGTATGGCTAAGAAGCTTGCTTCCCAACCACACAGTCTTGGGTTTAGTTCCACTGCATGGCATTTTGGGCAAGTGTCTTCTATAGCCTTGGGCTGACCAAAACCTTGTGAGTGGAATTGGTAGATGGAAACTGAAAGAAGCCCATTGTGTGTATATATATCTTAGGTCCTGATAGGGTATAAAGGTAGGGTGTTTCCAAAGAAGCACTCAACCTGAGTTCTGGGCTATCAACACAGTGGGTTTCAGGCCAATGCTGAAATTCTTCAAATGTTGAAAAGCCAGGTTTCATGACGGTAACACCATTGTGTGGGTTTGGCAAAGAGTAAATTGTAAGCCAAATAGTAAGACAAACTTTTAAACGCACCTTCAATGATTTGTTACAATTGTTTCTCTACCAACTCAGCTTGCAACACTAGTTTATGCAAAAATTCAAAGTGAAAATTTATGTCCTGTTTGCAGTTTTAGACATTAGAGTGGCACTTCACCAGACTTGCATCAAAGGTGTACCTTTATAATGTCTAAAACTGCAAACATTACATAAATTTTCACTTCAGATCTTTGTGTAAACTGGCATTGCAAGCCAAGTTGGTGCAGAAACAATTGTAATGAATCATTAAAGATGTGTTAAAGAATATATATATATATATATATAGGTAGGTAGGCGGCTCCAAAAGGGGTCTCAGGGAGTAGTGTTCCTGCCTTCCTGAGCTAGTTTTCTATCACATTTCTTAAAAATCGTGGTAGAGGCCTTGGTCTTGTGTGATCGCTCATGTCTAGAAGTTGGGGGTAAGCAAGGGCATGCTCCCCATACAAAATCCAGCTCCAAAAAAGTCTCATGATAGCAAAGAAAAATGGGCACCAGCCAGCCCAAAGGTTGGGGTGGGCCGCACCTGCCTACCTCAGTTGCTATAGCATTGAGGTGGATCTGGCCACTCCCATTGACGAGGACAAAACCCGGATTTAAAACACTGGATGATGATGAAGATTATGATATATATATTTGTGTTTGTGCCCTTGTCTTGGCATCATGTGATTATTGACATTTGTTTCCAGTCATACATGAAAAACATGGCTGGCAAATATTTTCTTGTTTGGACTAGTTGAAGATTGGCTACAGAAAGGGTATCCAGCTGTAGAAAATCTGCCTCAACAAATTCCATCTGACCCATGCCAGTACAAACAGTGAACACTAAGATGATGGTGATGATAATGATGTAGGCTTTTGACATCTTTTTATCCCAATCGGAAAATATCTTTGTCTTGACAAGTAACCATTCTTTATTACCTCCGCCTTTGTGAAGGCGGATGTATTGTTTCCAGTTGTGTCTTTTTGTTTGTCCATGGACAAGATATTTTAAGAAGCGCTGGATGGATTCGGATGAAACTTTCTAGGATGTTTGGCCTCATGACTGGCACAAACTGATTACATTTTGGGATCAATCCGGTACCAGACAAGGATTCTGGATTATTTTTTTCTGTTTTTTTTTTTTACTCAATTTTTGAGAATGGTCAGGTTCATTTTTAGTTTTCTTGTTTGTGAGAGCAGTCAAGTTTATTTCAGATATTCTCATTTTAAAAATCCTTTCTGGCTAATCATCGAAAGGACATTGATGCTACCTTGGCAGAGGTTTGCACTCTCTGGGTGCTGTTGTTGACTTTGCTATTAGAATTAACTCAGTCATTTTGTCGTTAAACACTCTTGGTATTTGTGTAATTTCCAGGAAAAAAGTGTCTGACATACAACATTCCACTTAAGATTTGCAACTAGATAGATCAGATGTTCTCATCTGATAGTACCAGAAATCATTGTTTCAGTGTAATAATGTGACTAGTTTTAGAATCCCCGCCCCACTTACATTTCTCTGTCATAAATGGAGAATTTGGTTGACCATGTTCATTTTGACAATGTATTCAAGAAACTGAGTGAATGGGTAATTTCCTCGACAACTTGAAATTTAAAGGTGGGGTTCCACTTCTGATAGAGAAAGTAACATCAATCTCATAGAAAAAATGAAGTCAAGTGGCTTTATTTGGGATAATCTTCAGCAGAATTGGAAGAGTGTCAGACAGAATGCTTTGTAATGTTTAGTTACTTTATGTTCAAATATTTGAGTTTAAATACTGCCAGGGTTTTTGACTTTGCTTTCCACATTTACAAAGGGCAATATAATTGACTGCACATACATGCATGTGCACATACATGTGTGCGCGCGTGCACACACATACACACACAGAGTGTATGTGGGTGTTTATGTTTGTGCCTCCTTGTCGTGACATGGTGTAATAGTTGTATACGAGTGTCACTGTCATACAAGCAGTCTTTCATTTCCAATATTTTGAGAAAGCACATCTTACCATGGGGAAATGTTACCTTGCTTGGAAACAGGTGAGAGTTGGTGACAGGAAGGGCATCCAGCCATAGAAAATTTGCCTCAATGAACTCTGGCTGACCCAGGCAACCATGGAAAAAAAATGTACATTAAAACAATGATGATGATTGTTGTTGTAAGGTGTGGTATTAAATGCCTTGCTGGGTTTAGTTACATTTCTTTAGTTTCTAAGTTCAAATCCTTCTGATGTTAGCTTTGCTTTTGGCCTGTTTGAGGTAAATAAAATACACAACATTCAACTGATGGACCCTTTTTTTTTTTTTTTTTTTTTTTTTGCCAAACTGTTTAGCCCTAGACCTTAAATAAAACTCATTTGCATCACCAGTATCTTAAAATACTTTATAGAATTTAGTTCTCTTTCCACAGTCTGAGTTCAAATCACATCCTTTTTATTCCTCTAGAATTACAGAAAAAAAAAATGTTATATACTGGGATCAATTCATTTGACTGTACTACCCACCTCTTGGTTGGTTTACCAATATATAAAATTATTATCATTGCACTAGGATGTTGGACTTAAATCCCAGAAGAATGTAACTTTGTCTTCTGATTCTTTAAGATCATATTTGGGTTAATTTTGATTCTCGTCTTTCTGGAGGTAATTCATAGGTGGCTTTGTGTCCATGCAAGAAACTGCTTTTATTAAGGCGGCGAGCTGGCAGAAATGTTAGCATGCCGGGCGAAATGCTTAGCAGTATTTTGTCTACTGCTACGTTCTGAGTTCAAATTCTGCCGAGGTCGACTTTGCCTTTCATCCTTTCAGGGTCAATTAAATAAGTACCAGTTACGCACTGGGGTCGATATAATCGACTTAATCTGTTTGTCTGTCCTTATTTGTCCCCTCTGTATGTAGCCCCTTGTGGGCAGTAAAGAAATAAGAAACTGCTATTATATATATAGTGGTAAGTTCTTTGTGGAGTATCTGTAACTTTATCTCTCAATCCTTATAACAGCTTCACGTATTGCTGATGTTCTTTTCTGGAAAAGAGTGATTTCATATATTACTATTGTTTTTACCTTCTTTAAAAATATTCAGCTTCTCATGTTGACATTTAATGTAAATTAATTACTGCACTAATTGATTTAGCCTTTCCTCCACTTATCATCATCATCATTGTCTTTGTCATTATCTTTGTTGCCAGCATCATCATCATGAATGTTATATCAGTGCCATCACTAAACAGCATCAATTTTTCTGTGTTCACATGGGTTGGAGGGACCTGCAAATGCATCAACTTGTCTGTGAAGCCTAACAAGTTGAGATCTGACTAGCTGTGTTTCACAATCTTCTTCTGTCACACACAGACACCTGTTGTTAGTACATGACACTTTTCCACCCACCACTTATTTGCCTGTTCACATCATGTCAATACAAGCAGAGTCAAATCATTTTTGTTCTGCTTGTACCCTGATAATTTTAATGCCCATTCTTTTTCACACCTTACTTCTACTTTGTCTTTCATGCAAATTAATATTACACATTTAATGAATCATATCTGACTCATTTCTTTCCAGTTTCTGCACATCTTCTGCACTCTGTGACCATGTCTCACTACCATGTCACATCACACTTTTTTACACATCTCTTATTATCTTTCAGAAACTCCTTGTTTAGTCCTAGGTTAACCCTGGTCAAACAAACAGATCAAAGGCTTGTTATGTCTGGTGTGTGTGTGTGTGAGAGACCTCATTGTTCAATGTGCCCTAGCTTACTCATTGTTGGTAATGGAGGGAACAGGTTTCTGCACCACTTTCATTGTTTACCTTGTATACTATACCTCTACCACAACCACCTGTAAACACTAATTAGGTCACCTAGGCAACAGAAGCTACAGGCTGCTTGTGGACTCCTTCAAGTCATCATAGCTGCTCCTACTGCTAACTGTTCTTGTCCAACTGTCACATCTCAAGTATTGGCTCTCTATCAGTTGTAACCATTGTTTGCACTGTGTACACAGTATCAAATTAACATCAACTCCTTTCTTACATATTGACCAAGGCCACCTTCATGATGACACTGCCTATATTGATTATATTAATGGTATCCCATTGCAAGGCTTTACAAGTTTAGCTTTCTTTTTAGTGAAAAAAATCTTCTTTTTCTTTCTTCACCTCTTCTACCTTTTTTTTTCTCCTCACCTTAGTTCTGTGCTTCTTCATTAGTCCACTGATACATAACAGAATGTTGTCGCTACAGATTAGTTATCAATTCAAATATCATTAAAGAGATGTAGCCAGAAACCTCTGACATGAGGTTAGTCAGTCTGAACTGTAAGTTGTATATTATATGTAACTCTAATTTCCTAGGCTAGCCATATCCTATTGAACCATACAGTGATTGCCAGCATGGAATACAATATTCAATGTTGTTGCAGCTGATGAAAATATGTGTGTGTTGGGGGAGGGGGGGAGTGGATTTAAGACAATAGATGAATAAAAAAAAAAAGCTTGACCAAAAAGATGGAATGATAATTTTCTGAACAGAAACTTAAACCAACTGAAAAATGATGGAATTTTCTGAGAAAAATGAAATGTATTCAGTAATCTCACTTCTGGTCTGGTTTGACTTAAGTTCTTCCCTTGCGCCATTAATGGCGTATATCTGGAGCTATGCTGTACGCAAGAAAATATGTTTTCCATAGCAGAATTTTTAATGCCACTCCCCCTTTGCTGAAGAAGATTGGCCTGCAAGAGTCCTGTACTGGTGCCACATAAAGGCATCCCTGCTGATGTCACATAGAAAACACCCAGTGCACTCTGTAAAGTGGTTGGCATTAGAAAGGGGTATCCAGCTGTAGAAATCAAGCCAAATAACTCTGGAACCTGGTTCAGATCTCCTGCTTGCCAGTTCTGATCAAACAGTTCAACCCATGCCAGCATGGAAAAGAGATGTTAAGTGATGATAGTGATGATTTCAGTAAAGTACATTTATAAGTGAATTACCAAATGATGGTTTGTATGTAGTGAACAGAGTTTTATTTATGATGCTTATCAGTCAGCCTTCTGATTGATAAGACACTGTTTTTATCTTCTCCTTTACTTTTAGTCTGACTGGACACAGAAAGTGGAGAATTCTCTTATATTTGACATAGTTTTAAAGATAACCAAATAAATAATGTGTGTGTAATTGTAGTAGCAGTTTTAAAAAAAAATTGTGATTCTCTTTAGCTATGAAAGTAGTGTTGTGTCAAATGGTTTTACTGAAATACTAATTTTCTCTTGTTTAAAATCTGTGTTTTGACCCTCATATCAAATGGAAGTAGGATAATTTCTTGTGGTTATAAGAAGCACTATTACTGGTATATGTATATTTGCATACATACAGGTATGGGTAAGAAGTTTTCTTTCCAACAACATGGTTCCAGGTTCAGTCCCACTGTGTGTGGCACTTAGGGCAAGTGGTTTCTACTATATCCTGGTGGCAGACTGACGAAAGACTTGTAAGTGGAATTTGTAGATAAAAAATTAAAGACACCCATCGTGTGTGTGTGTGGAGAAAATCAACTTCATAAATCCTCTTTCTATCCAAGCTACAACCTATCAGTCCCCTGTAGCATTTGGTTAACCCTCAGTCAGAGTATTTGGTCTGTGACCATCCCTTCTTATTTTCAGACAATGTATCCAATAAATCTTTCATTTTTCAACGTATAGGTAAGCTGTAGTTTGAGGGGAAATTGGTTGCTTTTTCTATCGTATTGAACATGCCCATTGATCCATGAAATATTGCTGAAAATATTTGCTCCATTATAGCACAGGTATGGCTGTGTAATTGAGAAGCTGACTTTGCAGTCACATGGTTTCAGGTTCAGTCCCACTGTGTGGAACCTTGGGCATCTTCTACTATAACCTTGAGTTAACCAATGTCTTATGAGTGAATTTGCTTGATGGAAACTGTGTGGAAGCCTACAGTAAGTGTGCATGTGCATTTTCTGTTTGTCTCCACCACCATTTGACAACCAGTGATGGTTTACTTATTTCTCAGTAATTTAGCAGTTTGGCAAAAGAGATTTGTAGAATAAGTACCAGACTTACTGGAGTTTTGTTCAAGTAAACCCTTCAAAACAGGGCCCCAGTGTAGCTGTGACTGCAGTGACTGAAACAAGTCGAAGATAAGATATGGAATTCACTTGTGATATATGGTATGGCACAGATTCTTCAGTTGCTCTTATCTTTGACTGCATCTTAGTGTCCAACAATCTGCTTGTTCGTTCAACTGTTTCTGTAGAAAAAAAAAACAAAGCATTTAATTACTGACTCACCATTGTACTGGGTACATTTGTGACCTAATGCTGCTCTAACAGAGCTTTTTCTTTAGAACTTGCTGCTGGACTGCCAGTTCTGTTTTCTATCATTCACTTCATCACTCTCTCTCTCTCTCTCTCATATGGAACTTTACACACACAATCCATCATTTCAAGCCTACCACCACACACCACACACTGCACTCCACTTCCTTTCCAAATCTTGTATTACAGTCCCTCAAACTTTTTATATTTTACATTAACTATTAACTACACTAATGTAATCTACCCAATTATCACCCTGATCCCAAAGGAAGCCACCCCCAACTGGTTATAGAGGCAATACTGTATTCCAGTGCAACTCTCTCCCTCCTCCCTTTTACCATTCTCTCTCTTACTTCAAGAAGTGGAACTTATTATAATTCATTTCAGACTGTTATCAAGCATAAAAAGAGGACACCATTCCAAATCTGCCAAAACAGTTAAACTAGTATGATTCTAATCATTTTCTTTCTTTACTTATTTTTTTTTTCACTTCTTTTGAAAGCTGAAACCTAACCATTATTATATTGCTGCTATCAGACATAATTTATATTTTTATTTGTTTATCAGGCTCCAGTCTCTGTTTTTTCATTTCTTCATTTCTTGATATTAAATATTACAAATTTATCTCAAGACTTTATTAATTTAATGTTTATAGGAAATCTAGAATTGTCAGACCATAGAACTGATATTGAAATAATGATATCTCATTAAGACCAAGTTATTTATTGTAGAATAGCTTTGGGGACAACAACCTTAAACCATCCCACTTCCCTCTTGAAACACTATAAGTTTCTTGGATGGTTGGGTTTTGGTGTCATTCTTCAAACTGTTGCATGTTGATGAAAGAGGTCATTATAACCTGCTAGTAGAATATGGTAAGGCCAGACATACCAAGTGGTTATTCCACTCTTAATCAGATCTAAGATAAGCAATTAATAGCAACATTTATGTCATGGTAAACTGACACTGTTTAGTCTTAAACAGTTCTTATTTTGAATGGAAAGTGAATGAAGAACTGTGCTCTCTCATTCCGTTAGTAGCAAAAGGAATACAGAACTGCATGTCCTTTCTTCCTCCATGACAGAGTAAACAGAAAGCTGTGTACCCTTTCTTTTTCAGTAGTGAATACAGAACTGTGATTTCTTTGTATAGTTAAAGGCAGACCAGAGTGAATATTGAGCTATATATCCTCCTTTAGTGCAGAATGACTATAGAGCTATGTTCTCTCTTTTCCCCATTGGTAGATTGAATACAGAACTACACACTTTCCCTTCAATAACTTAGTGAATATGAGCTGTGTAACCTCTTCTGTGACAGAGTGACTACAGGGTTGTGAACATCAGTCAACTATATACTTAACTGTATACTTGTGTTTTTACCTCTCACTCTGTTTATTAGTCTTTATATTTCATCTTTTTACTGTTTCCTCTCCTTACCAACCTTCCCTCCCATTTACCTCCCTTTTCAGCTTAGCTCTCTATATCTTTAAACATATTTGTCCTATTCTCTGTCATGAAAGTTTTAGTAACCATGATAAATTGTCTGATGAATGACATAGGCCCAAAACATTAAATTCTCCTTCATTCCTGACAGCAACTGAACCTATTGAACTCATGTACAAACTCTCCCACTTATTGTTGCTCACACACTGTCACAATTTTCTCTGAATTCCAGATACGTTTATCCAGTGATTGTGTCTGTTTATCTCTCTCACTGCCATAAACAAGGTTGGAATGAAGTGTATTTCTGTGTTTATCTTTCTCTGATCTCTCTGCTTTCTATATTCATGTCTTTCTCATTCTACAAGCCAGGACTTGTTATTCTCTGCTGAAACTTCTGATAGTCATGATATGATTTATAGCAATTCTAAGCTCACAGAATTTCAAATACTTTATTGTTGTTAGACTCTGACATTTGAAGATTTCAGATTCAATTCTTCCTGCACAGAATTTTCTTTTTTTGGCTTTTGTTTTCTTTGGCTGTGCTTTATTAAAAGAATAGGAGGTAGATTATAGATTCTACTTTGGTAAACTTTTTGTGTGTATGTGTGTGTGCGAGAGCAACAGAGAGATGTCATTTAACCTTGTTCTTTTATTTTGAGTTAATTTATTTAGGATTACCAATGTTGCTATTATTAATCTTTGAGTGTCAATTGCTTAATTATTAATCTTATGACTACCAAACTTAATATTACTGACCTTATGACTATTAATTTATCATGTCAATATCATTACCAATCTTATATCAGTCATTTGGCCATCAATCTTAAGAGTATTAATCTTAATGATAATCGGTCTTATGATACACTGATTGTCTTTTAAAATATCTTTATTTCAAGTGTTTATTTATCAGTTGTGTGTGTGTGCTAGAGAGACAACAGACAAACAAACTGACACAGGTAGAAATTGCTAGCAAGTATGAACCATAAGCTAAATCATTCATCAAAAGATTAAATTAAAACAATTCATAAATGTGGTCACAGCTAACATTATGTATTCACCACCACCATCATCATTTTAACGTCCACTTTTCCATGCTTGCATGATTCAGACAGAACTTGTTGAGGTGCATTTTTGAGGACTGGATGCCCTTTCTGTCACCGACCTTCATGTGTTTCCACTTAAGGTAATATTTCTCCATGATCAGACATGTTTTGATGGAAGACTGGAAGCAATGGACACTGCTTGTAGGATGGTGATAGTCATTTACAATTATTTCATGATGTTAAGGCAAGGAGACAGCAACACACACACACGTATATAAAATCTATTATTCCAATATTGTTGAAAATTGTTAAAAGCCCTTGCACCATTATGAAAAAATGATTGCATTAAAACAAACAGTAAAAAAATAAAGTTTCTTTCATGAGAGTATTATGAGTATCATTATGTATGCATTAGCCTGCTGCTTGCTTAATTATTAAAGTGTTCTTTCTATTATAATAATTACAGTCTGTTACAGACCTAGTTTCTGTTCTCATTAAACTTATGGTCAATCTCTAGAAACACAATACAGTAAACCCCATCCTGAAGAAGGGCAATTTCTTTGACATTGCCAGTTACTATCCTCTTATCTACAATGCCGAAATTTTTTTATCTCCCATCTTCTAAGTAATCACTAGTTTTGTTCCTCTTTGAGCCATATCTACAAGTGACTTTCCTATGTCATACCAGTGGGTTTCTGGCCTTGAGAACTTTGATATTAAAGGCATCATTGTTGCTTTTACTAAAGTTTTTTAAATGTATATTGTATAATTTCATGTAATTGTATAGTTGTTCACCTATGGCTTCCATTTGTCTTAGATTAGAAGTTTCATGCCCAATTTCTGCTTTGCAACATGTACTCCTATCCCTGCGACTCTGGTATATACATCTGAAGTGCAGTTACATCATTTGTACCTTTTTAGTACAATAATGACATATTTGCCATTACTTCTGTATTTAGGTATCATTCTTCATTCCTCCATAACCTTACAGCAGGGGTTATCTGCACTGACCCCCCCTTGACACCACACCTGCACTTCTTCCATGAATGGAGATTTTGAAAACCTCCTATGTGGACATGAATGCTGACCAATCCAGGAGTTGAACCCACAATTTTATGTTGTGTCCTTGAGTAATGCATTTCATTCCATGTTGCTACAATCAATTCAGCTGTAAACGTCTACAAGCTGGGTGCTGGTTCATCTCTCTCTCTCTCTCTCTCTCTCTCCTTCCTGCTGTCACATCCTGGACATTCTGTTGAGTCATGAGCAAGTATGGCGCTGTTGAGTCATGAGCAAGTCTGCTTATATAATACTTTCACTAACTGTTTTAGGTACCTCTGTGCTTATGTTACCAAGCCATACTTGTTGGGTGACTGTATTGTACTTGTGTTAATAACAAAAATGCTGTATTAATTATAAATATGCCAGATGCTTATTGGCTATGAATTTATTAGTAAAAGAAATGTGAGAATTTTTAAATGCCTTGGAAGAAGGTCAGTGGAGTAGTGTTTAGTTTTGTTCCTCTGCATTTAAGGTTCAGATGCAACAAATGTCTTCTGTGTTTCTTTTATTAAATCCTTGTGGTGTTTATAAATGGGTACTGGTACCACGAGAAAAAAGCACCCAGTACACTCTGTAAAATGGTTGACATAAGGAAGGGCATACAGCCACAGAAAGCATGCCAAAGCAGACATTGAAGCTTGGCACAGCCTTCTAGCTCACTGGTTTCTGTTGAACCATCTAAGTTATGCCAACATAGAAATAGGGATGTTTAAATGGTCATGAGGTACTGTTCAGCTAATGAACACAAATGGGTGGTCCTGTAGCAATGTTAGAAATTATTGCTATTCAAAGCAATTGTGAACAATAATAGAGCTTCATCAGATCTTCGGTGCTGAAAGAAAATTCCTAAGAATTATTAGTGACTATATTCCAGAGGGTGTACTGAAATGAGACAACAATGTGCTGGACATTACCCAATCCGAAAAGCATCAGTGGTGGGGATAAAAGATTGTCTTCAGATCTGAATCACCCTAATTAAGATTGTAGGGGACAAACATCAATGAAATTATAAATAATTTCAATACTTGTAATGAAATTATTTAATGGGGATTCTAATTTATGTTTGATACACATATTCTTGTAAATGTTATATATTTAAGTTTTCAGATTTCTGGAATTTTTTTTCAGATTCTTTTAAAAAAAGATACTGGTATTTTTCCTTTTATTCTTTTACTGTTTTAAGTTTTGGACTCTGGCCATGCTGGAGTACTGCCTTCAAGGGTTTTAGTCAATCTAATCATCCTCAGTGCAGTACTTATTTTATCAGTTCTTAATTATCAATTTACTAGGTTACATAAATTCACAGTAATGCTACTCTGAGTTTTGGCATGATTTTTATGACTGGATGTCCTTCCTAATGTCAACCACTTTACTGAGTGTACTGGGTGCTTTTATAGGACACTGGCACTTATACATGGCACAAGTATGGGTGCTTTTTACATGGTACCAGTACCCCATTAGTCTGCAAGATCAGGATCACACAGCTGAAAAGGGATGTAGGGGACATGGCTGTATGCAAGGACAGCCATGATTTTGCTTACTTTGACATGTCTTCTGAAGTACAGAAAACCATATATATGTGTGTGTGTGTGTATGTGTGTGTGTATATATATATATATATATATATATATATATGAAAGAAAAAGGTGTTCAGAATGCTGGATGGTTGTAAAAAAATATATATTTATTTACATATCACATATTATTTCTTCATATTTTTTAGCGCTTTCGACTACTACTGTAGTCTCATCAGAAATGATGAGACTACAGTAGTAGTTGAAATATGAAGAAATAATATGTGATATGTAAATAAATATATATTTTTACAACCATCCAGCATTCTGAATGCCTTTTTCTTTCATATGTATTAAATCTGTACATCACCCCCAATACTTATATATATATATATATATATATATGTATAAGAAATTCATTTGTATATCTATATTTTTTTCATTCTAATTAGACAAAAGGAGTAAAACAAGTGAGGGCATAGATTATATATAATTCCATTGTGTTTGGATATTGTGTAAATTTTAATTGGCTAAGTGATCTAAGAAGTAGTTGATTGTGTCTGAAAATAACTGCAAAATACGAAGTTGAGGAAAACAGTGTCTGACTAATGTTTCTAAATTGGTGTGTACACTTATTTCTGTCAAAAAGTTTCCTGCTAGATGTATTAACCTTCCTTCACAGTTCGGTGCCAAGCACCATATAATCTGTAAGTATTTGCTTGCACGTGTGAGCGTGTGTTTGTGATGAGAGAGAGAGAGAGAGAAAGAGATTGGTATGGGTAACCCCTTTTATGAAGAATATTTAGCCAGCAAAGTAGATTAAACGAAACAATACTCTGTGTAATATTGAATGACCATTTGTTCCCTGGATGGATTATAATACTCGGCTACTCAAACATTTCAAACAGATATCATATTTAATAACTTCAAAGATTACTAAACAATAAAATAAGAATTACTTTCAGCTTTCTTTTAAACATTCTATTTCCTATTGCTCCTTTCATGTTGATTATTATTATTATTATAGCAGTTAACTAGCAGAAGTTTTAGCATGCTGGACATAATGCTCAGTGGTATTTTATCTGGCTTTTTTCTGAGCTCAAATTCCATCCTTTTGGTGCTGTTAAAATAAGCATCAGTCAAATACTTGAGTTGATCTAATTGACTTCTCACTCACCTTAAAAACTGCTAACCCTGTACCAACATTAGGAACCATTATTATTATTAAGGTGGTGAGCTGGCAGAATCATTAGAATGCCAAGCGAAATGCTTAGTAGTATTTCGTCTGTCACTACATTCTGAGTTCAAATTCTGCCGAGGTCGACTTTGCCTTTCATCCTTTTGGGATTGATAAATCAAGTACTAGTTGAAAACTGGAGTCAATGTAATTGACTATCCCCCGCCCCAAATTTCAGGCCTTGTGCCTATAGTAGAAAGGATTATTATTATTATTATGATGATGATGAAGGTAGTGAGCTGACAGAATCTTTAGCACGCTGGGTGAAATGCTTAGTGGTATTTCGTCTGTCTTTACATTCTGAGTTCAAATTCTGCCAAGGTTGACTTTGACTTTCATCGTTTCGGAATTGATAAATTAAGTACCAGTGAAACACTGGGGTTGATGCGGTCAACTAGTTCCTTCCCCCAAATGGCTGTCCTTGTGGCAAAATTTGAAACCATTATTATTACTACTTACATTCTTTCTGCTAGCTACAAAATATGTCATACATGGTTAAGTCTTTTAACCATTGTTGTTTAACCATTGGCACATTTTCCATGAATCTCACAAATGTAGGTTTTTGTTTTGATCATAAAGTTATTAATGATAGTTCGGCACTTTTGTTTAATTTTTTAATCACATATATCAGGTGCCAGAAATACAGTTGTTGTTTAGCCCCACATTGGCCCATGACTGAACAGACCTAGGGTCAGAAACATTCTAGCCATGGCCATCCATTCTTTTCTTATCTAAACCAAAAAAAAGCACGCCTGTCTGTGTCTCTCTCTCTGCAGACACACAGACACATGTTATGATTGAAATAAACATAATAAATTTATGTGGAATTAGGAATTGGCCACCAATTCTTCTCATTATTTCTCGGGTATTGCTGGATGAATCCTCACACTCTTATAGAATTTCATAAAATATATTTAAGGTGGGAAGCTGGCAGAGTCATTTGCAGACCAGGTAAAATGTTTAGGAGTATTTAATCTGTCTTTACATTCTGAGTTCAGATCCTACCAATGCTGACTTTGCCTTTCATCCTTTCAAGATCAATAAAATAAGTGCAAGTTGAGCACTGGGGGTCGATGTAATTGAATTACCCCCTTTCCCAAAATTGCCGGCCTTCCGCCAAAATTTGAAACCAGTATGATATATTGATATCTATATTGCGATTTCAAAGTACAATAGAACCTCACAGTATGAGTGCCCCATTGTATGAATAATTTGCGTACGAGCTGAGACTCGTGCAAATTTTTGTCTTGAAGTGTGAGCGGAAATCCGCATTACAAGCACACAAATTGTCCCATCTTTAAGGTAATTCAGTTAATAAAACCAGTTTATGTATTTCTTTTGCATTCCCATTTTTTATAACTGTCATTTTACTTGTAACTACACCTTTTCTGTTTTAAAACCTATAAAAAATTATTTTTGATTGGTTTTTGGGGGCTGGGATGGATTATTTATATTTTAGTTAATTTCAATGGGGAAAATTTATTTGTAAACTGAGTAAATCATAAGACAAGCTTGGTCATGAAACAAATTAAACTCATACTGTGAGTATCTGGAATATTTTCAGAACAAGATTGTTTCTTACTGTAGTTTAACAGATAATGTTTCAATTTATACTCATATTAAGTAACAATTGAGTTTGGATTAAAGTCTAATTCTTTATCTCTATTGTAATAATATTCTTGGCCTTTTCATTTTAGATCTAAAGACTGAAGATTTACTACTTTTTTATTTTTATTATCCACATGTTGTTCTTTAGCTCTAGGTCAACTAGGAACCAGAAGACTTTTGATCAGACATTCTAGTCATAACCAGTTTGTCTTTCCAAGCATAGATTATTACAGACTACACTGTACTGTCTGTGGAGAAATAACTAAAATTTGCTCTGTTTATAATTATACCATATGTCACATATGTACTATATCATACCTTGATACTGTGTGGACTAAGATCCCCGTTCATAGGCCACTGGTATTTATAGTGTTAAACACTTTCGGTATGTAAATTAGGGACTCCTTCATAGAGTAACTGCAGCATTTTTTGAGTATATAAACAGTTGGGCTGCTTGTTTCTCTGGAGACTATCAAAATGATGTAGAAGCCTCTGATGAGAACCCAATAAGGTGTGAAAATTAAGGTTGTTCATTTCTTCAGTCTGCAGAGAAATGGCTAAAATTTGCCCTGTTTATAATTATACTATATGCTCCCCCGTGCCGGTGGCCCGTAAAAAGCACCATCCGATCATGGCCATTGCCAGCCACACCTGGCCCCCGTGCCAGTGGCGCGTAAAAAGCACCATCCGACCGTGGCCGTTTGCCAGCCCCATCTGGCACCTGTGCCAGTGGCACGTAAAAAGCACCCACTACATTCATGGAATGGTTGGCATTAGGAAGGGCATCCAGCCGTAGAAACATTGCCAGATCAGACTGGGCCTGGTGCAGCCTTCTGGCCTCCCAGACCCCACTTGAACCGTCCAACCCATGCTAGCATGGAAAGCGGATGCTAAATGATGATGATGATGATGATGTGTATGTATGTATGTAATTCCTGACGAATTATCTAATTTTTATTTCATGAAGAGTTTTTTGTTTCTGTCTTTGGAATTAATTAGACTCTGAAGCAATTTATAGAATGTATATTGGCTCTGTACCAACTTGGATTATGAATTGAATTAAAGATCGTCTACATATACAATTTTTCCTTTCCTTATTCTTCATTTACTGTTTTTGCAAATACTGAATATATATTTTTATATATATTCTTTACTTGGATTGTATTGGCAGATTTGGATGTTTGACATCCCTTTGAAGGATTTCAGTCCTCACCTCTTATATCTATATATATATTTTGTCAGTAGGATGTAATTTGAGGGAAATTTGGTTGGTATTTATTGCAAGTTGAGTGACCATGTAGAGGCATCCTTATTTATTTTAACTACAATTGTATATCTGTCTGACAGCCATTTTTGTTCTCTTTCTCTGGTATTTTGATTAAATTCCTGTAACAGTTTCCATTAAAAAAAAGTTTGTTTATTTGTACTACTGGGGAAGAAAGCTTTACCTGTCCCTGTCTCCCCAATTTTGTGTGTGTGTGTGTCTAAGTCTGTTTCAACTGTGTCTAATCACTTACCTGTATGTTCTGACGTAACATCCTGTTTCTGTTTTGGTTTGTAACCAAACTTTCCAACACTTTCGCTTTCTTCCATAGTAATCTCTGGCCAGTTGCCAATCACCAAGCTCTAGTTGTTGACTTTACTTCAGTAAATATGCCTTCTAGTACCACAAAGAGTCTTTGGCATCTGATGGATGTTACGAAGTGAATACTAGTGTATTTGCTAATAGGAGGCCATTTAGCTGCAATATTCTACATTTCTTGACATACACACAGCTCTACTCCCAGTCTACTCTATGGAAACACAGTTTTTATACTAAGTTAAATCAAGTAGACTTTGTATGATTTTAACCCTTTTAATTTTATGCATTTATTTAATGCTCATAATTGCTGCCATGATATATCTCATGATCAGACCTTGAAAGGGAGTATTTCTTTTAAATGAGTTTTATTGGAGGAATACTAGGAGTAATGTAGTCAAACTCTATCAAATGTAATCTTAGATATGTAACATGGTTGTGATAATATCATATGCTTGTGAAGAGGAGGTGCAGAGGGAACAAACGCAACCCCTTAAATTTTTGCGGGACAATGAGAACACTTTCAACATCCTGGGTTGGACCTGTGTTTGCACCCACTAGGCAAATTTCGTTCCCATACTTTTGGATAATATAGTTGTTTCCTTAAAAATATTTTAAGGATATTGACACACTTTAGCTACATTCACTATTTGTAAGAAGTTATCTATCTAGATTTCATGACCAAATCTAGTGCTTGTTTTTGGTAATGCATCAGTTAATGGTCTTTTAAGCTAGGTTTTCATTGTAGAATTCAGGAAGTGCACATGCAAAGAATAAGTAAAGATTAGAGAAATGTTTTCTAAAACATTCTAGAAAATGTGAGAAGTGCCTGGATTGAATATGTTTAAAATGAAAGAATTCACATCACTTTCCCCTAGTTTATGGTACAAACTTGGACCTAGCCTCTCAATGTTATGGGGAAAATCTGGTTATATTTTGGAATTAAGCCCTATACAAATTCCATGAAACATTTAGTTGTTGGAGATGTACTTGCATCGCCTGTGACTTGATCTGAGATTGTGTGCTGAAACAAAAATGTTTGTAAGCCATTCAAGAATACACAAAAACTTAGTTTTACTTCAACATTTAAATTTCATTTGTGTCAAAATATTTTTGTCATTTTGAAACCGCAACCAGTTCACTGACAAAACTTTGTGCTGCACAAAGTTTTGTCAGTGAGCAGGTCGCAATTTCAAAGTTTTGTCGGTGAGCAGGTCACAGTTTCAAAGTTTTGTCAGTGAGCAGGTCGCAGTTTCAAAGTTTTGTTAGCGAGCAGGTCGCAGTTTCAAAGTTTTGTTAGCGAGCAGGTCGCAGTTTCAAAGTTTTGTTAGCAAGCAGGTCGCAGTTTCAAAGTTTTGTCAGTGAGCTGGTCACAGTTTCAAAGTTTCGTCAGCAAGTAGGTCACAGTTTCAAAGTTTTGTCAGCGAGCTGGTCGCAGTTTCAAAGTTTTGTCAGCGAGCTGGTCGCAGTTTCAAAGTTTTGTCAGCGAGCTGGTTGCAGTTTCAAAGTTTTGTCAGCGAGCTGGTTGCAGTTTCAAAGTTTTGTCAGCGAGCTGGTCGCAGTTTCAAAGTTTTGTCAGCGAGCTGGTCGCAGTTTCAAAGTTTTGTCAGCGAGCTGGTCGCAGTTTCAAAGTTTTGTCAGCGAGCTGGTCGCAGTTTCAAAGTTTTGTCAGCGAGCTGGTCGCAGTTTCAAAGTTTTGTCAGCGAGCTGTCGCAGTTTCAAAGTTTTGTCAGCGAGCTGGTCGCAGTTTCAAAGTTTTGTCAGCGAGCTGGTCGCAGTTTCAAAGTTTTGTCAGCGAGCTGGTCGCAGTTTCAAAGTTTTGTCAGCGAGCTGGTCGCAGTTTCAAAGTTTTGTCAGCGAGCTGGTCGCAGTTTCAAAGTTTTGTCAGCGAGCTGTCGCAGTTTCAAAGTTTTGTCAGCGAGCTGGTCGCAGTTTCAAGTTTTGTCAGCGAGCTGGTCGCAGTTTCAAAGTTTTGTCAGCGAGCTGGTCGCAGTTTCAAAGTTTTGTCAGCGAGCTGGTCGCAGTTTCAAAGTTTTGTCAGCGAGCTGGTCGCAGTTTCAAGTTTTGTCAGCGAGCTGGTCGCAGTTTCAAAGTTTTGTCAGCGAGCTGGTCGCAGTTTCAAAGTTTTGTCAGCGAGCTGGTCGCAGTTTCAAAGTTTTGTCAGCGAGCTGGTCGCAGTTTCAAAGTTTTGTCAGCGAGCTGGTCGCAGTTTCAAAGTTTTGTCAGCGAGCTGGTCGCAGTTTCAAAGTTTTGTCAGCGAGCTGGTCGCAGTTTCAAAGTTTTGTCAGCGAGCTGGTCGCAGTTTCAAAGTTTTGTCAGCGAGCTGGTCGCAGTTTCAAAGTTTTGTCAGCGAGCTGGTCGCAGTTTCAAAGTTTTGTCAGCGAGCTGGTCGCAGTTTCAAAGTTTTGTCAGCGAGCTGGTCGCAGTTTCAAAGTTTTGTCAGCGAGCAGGTTGCAGTTTCAAAGCGATGAAAATATTTTGACACAAATGAAATTCAAATGTTGAAGTGAAGCTGACAGTTTTTGATTGTTCTTGAATGGCTTACATGCTGCAATTATGATTTAGTTGTTTAGCTTCAAATTAAAGGTGGGCAGATGTTCCCATTGTTTCTGCATGTTGTTTAGTAATTGTTTATAATATAGACACAGGGCCTGAAAATTGTTGTGGAAGGGGTTAATTGGTTGTATCAATTCCAGTACATTATTTTGACTCTGAAAAGATAAAGGGCAAAGTTAACCCAATTGGGATTAAACTCAGAATGTCAGGAGCCAAAATAAATATTGCAAAACATTTTATTCCACAGCTCTTAATCTCACAGACCACTTAATAATTATAATAGTAATAATCATTGGTGTTCATTACAATTCTTATGGATAATCCATATTAGCTTAAATTCTTTTTCTTGTGTGTATTTTAAGAAATATATTAAAACCATTTTATCTTTAAGTGAAATTTCGTTACATTTTATGTTTCAGGCCGAACTGGACCAGTATTGTATGGCTTTTAAAGCCAGCAACCTTGATATCACGCCGATTCAATATATCCGCAGATGGAAGTAAGTAGGACCCTTTTTTCAAAAAGAAAATTATCAACTTTTGTTTTATTATTACATCTGAAATAACCGACCTTAAAAGCAGGTGATATGACAATTAAATTTAGTCTAATGTCTAATGAACTTATTGGATACAGTGCTCAGGTGCACTGCAACTCATCAGGAAAAGTAACCAAAACTGCATGAACTGTACACAGAATATGCACAGGAAGTGAATTTTGAAAAAATCTCTGAAAAAAAAAAAAAAGATGGGGATGAAAAAGAAACGTGTGGTGGGGAACCAGGTGTACTGTTGGCAAATTTCAGGAAGCATGGAAGTTTTAAAGGGTGTACTATCTTGACAGCTAGTAGTTTATTCCATAGTTCAGCAATTCTGAGCGTGAAAGAATATTTCTTTTACTTTCAGGTAGTTCATTTGTTAAATTATATAATTTTGGTCTTATTAATGTAATCAATATAAGGCTGTTCATTAGGGTTAGTGATGGTCTACAAGGCCTAGATTTTTACTTTTCTTTTTTAAGGTGATACAAGTTTGTGAATGAGTCTTATCTGATTCTATGTATTTCTTAAACATTGTTAGCTTTAAAACAAAAGTGGACGTGATGTGAAATTGCCATCATCACTTGGGCCAGACAGAGCTTGAGGCAAATTTTCTATGATCAGATGCCCTTCCTGTCGCTAACCCATACCTGTTTCCAAATAAGGTAGTATTTCCCCATGGCTAGGAATGTATTTGCAGAATATAGGAAATGAACTACATTTATTTACAACAATCATCCAATGTCAAAAGAAGGAAGTGCATGCGCATGTGCACACATATGCACACAGATACATGACAGGCTTCTTTTAGTTTTTGTCTACCAAAGCTACTCAAAAAGGGTTTGGTTTGTCTGGGGCTATAGTAGAAGATACTTACACAAGGAGCTACTCATGGACTGAACCTAAATCTATGTAATTTGGAAGCAAACCTCTTTCACAATATCCTTTTCTGGTTCCAGCTGGAGGCTGAGGTTATGTTGGAGCATCACCTTTCTATATATATAAAAAAAATACTTGTTAAAAGATATGATAATGCATTCACAGCAGGACTATGATCTAAATTTGCTTTCTTTTAATAGACTAAAATTCTAGTTTGGTCTTTTTTGTAGAATTTTTCTTTAAAGAAGTTTTGCTACCTTCATTTCCGGTGGTATTATTATTATTATTATTATTATTATTTATATATAAAATCTAGTTTTGAAGAAATAATAGCGTTATTATTGCACTAAAATTTTATTGTATATTCAAAATGCCAGTTTTGACCAATCAGAAACCCATAAAAAGAGAAACAAATTAAGAATACTTGTACTGTATGCAGCTTGTGACAGCAATTTCATGTTATCCATAGTTACTCCATACTTGAACTTTCTGCTCTGCTGACTACATTATTGATGATGCCGTGTCAGTATTGCAAAGTTAAGTGAAATAAGCAGCAATAGGACTGACAAGAAAAAAATAATGAAGAAACTTGTTCAAATCTAACATGCTTTTGAGAAATGATTTTATGTCAGTTTAGCTTGGAATCACCCAACTGTTGCAAAAATAAGGGGAAATTATATTTAAACCACATCTTTTATATCCTGACTGTAATTCCTATAAAAAAAAAAAACCGATTTATAAAAAGTTATCCTCTTCTCTGTTACATTTTACATAAATCAAAATATTATTTTCTGAGTCTTCTGTCATTAAATGATATATAGTTGTTATATATATTTATAAATATTGATTTCTTCTGATAAGGCATGAGAGCATTTGTTACTGGGAAGTGTATATAAGCAACTGAAGGTACTTACAGTTGTTTTATGGTTCCCAGACAGATGACAAAGTCAAACCAAGGTTGATTTGAATTCTGAAAGTTGAGATAGAAGACAAACACTGTCAGACATATAGCTTCCTTTTTATATATTGATTTTCGTTTCTTATGACCAAAGATTTTAGAAAATCATCTTTTATGGTGCTGGCATAACCGTATGGTTAAAAAGTATGCTTTGTAACCATGTAGTTTTGGGTTCAGTTCCACTGTGTGACACCTTGGACAAGTGTCTTCTACCATAGCCACAGGCTGACAAATGCCTTGTGAGTGGGTACTGGTGGCATGTGTAAAAGATTCGAGTGAGGTCGTTGCCAGTACCGCCTAACTGGCCCCGTGCCGGTGGCATGTAAAAGCACCCACTACACTCTCGGAGTGGTTGGCATTAGGAAGGGCATCCAGCTGTAGAAACTCTGCCAGATCAAGATTGAAGCCTGGTGCAGCTGTCTGGTTTGCCAGACCTCAGTCATTCGTCCAACCCATGCTAGCATGGAAAGCGGATATTAAACGACGATGATGATGATGAAACTGTGTGGAAGTTCATTGTGTGTGTGTGTCTGTCTGTCTTTGTGTTCCCTTCACTGCTTGACAACTGGTGTTGGTTTGTTTACATCCTTGTAACTCAGGGATTAGTGAAAGAGACTGATGGAATAAGTAGCACACTACAAAATTAAGAACTGGGGTCAATTTGTTTGACTAAACCCTTCAAGGCAGTACCCCAGCATGGCTGCAATCCAATAACTGAAGCAAGTAAAAGGAAAAAAAAAGATTATAATATTTTAGTACATTAATTTGTTTCTCCTTTAAGTTGACATTAAAAACTGAATGTTTTCCTTTACACATATTCGACAATCCCTCTCCTCACACAACTAGGGGGGGAGGAGTATTTCAATGGAATGATGACGTCTATGGTGACAGCAGGATAAGTAGCTTCTTAAAAAAATAAAGAGGAGCAAACTCCTATTGTCCTCTTCTTCAGAGCTGTCACCTATTTTAAAAAGCGATGACAAGTTTTATACTAAGTCCCTCTTGTTAAGCGTGAAGGAGCCAAGTTTCTCTGTAGACACATTTAGATAATTCTATTCTATGCTCCAGAGAACAAAACAGTTTTACACACAAAAAAAAAAACGAATTGCCATATTGAGTGCACTGCTTTATACATTGGCAAACATGTGCCAACACATTTTTGGAAGGAATTAGCTTAACTTTTCACATTGATGCTATATAATAAATCCACATATGATTTCGTTGGTAGTGTAAGGAGTAGATTAGCATGGCAGACTAAGTGTGCATGTGCATGTGTGTGCAGTGATGCAGACATAGGTCACTGTGACTTTTCTAGTGGGAGTGGTGCATCTGAGAGAAGCCATATAGTGGTAGTATGGGTAAGGTAAGGTGGGTGGGTGGGTGTTGGTTGGTGAGGTTCAAATAAGATAATTTTGTATTAGGCCAGTTTTGTATAATTATATACATATGCGCATACATATGAACATAAGTATTTACATAAAATACATATATATATATGTATACACACACACCGACGTGTGTGTGTGTGTGTGTATATATGTTTGTATTTACAGATATAAACACGAGCATAAACCAAATTCCATGTATATATAAAAATGCATCTCTACACATACATATAGACATAAATGTACACGTTTTTGTGTGTGTGTGTGTGTGTGTGTGTGGTGTGTGTGTGTATGTATATATATATGTATATATATATATATATGTATATGTAAGGCGGTGAGCTGGCAGAAACGTTAGCATGCCGGGTGAAATGCGTAGCCGTACTTCGTCCACCGTTACGTTCTGAATTCAAATTCCGCCGTGGTCGACTTTGCCTTTCATCCTTTCGTGGTCAATAAATTAAGTACCAGTTACGCACTGGGGGTTGATGTAATTGACTTAATCCGTTCGTCTGTCCTTGTTTGTCCCCTCTGTGTTTAGCCCATTGTGGGTAGTAAAGAAATATATATATATGTATGTATTTGTATATTCGTGTAAGTGTATTGCCACACACACACTCACACATGTAGCTGTATGGTTAAGAAGTTAGTTTCACAACCTAATGGTTTGGGGTTCAGTCCTACTGTACAGCATCTTGGGCAATTGTCTTTTATAGCTCTGGGCCAATCATAGGCTTATGAGTGGACTTGGCAAAACAGGAACTGTATAAGGCTTGTCCTTCATACACACACACACATATGTGTGTGTGTTGATGTCTCCTGGTGTTGATATTGCATGGTAATTGTAAACAAACATTATCATCATGCAAAGCATTATCATTTGTTTGCAATCTTCTGTGAAAGTATGTTTGGTTATTGTGCTGTTCATATTTGAAGAGCCAGGAGAATAATCTACTTGCTTGAAAACAGGTGAAGGTTGGTGACAGGAAGAGCAACTGGCTGTTGAAAAACAAAACTGCCACCAAATTTTGTCTCAGCCATGCAAGCATGGAAAAGCAAAATCATATGCTAAAATGATGTTGTTGCTGATATTTTTTTGCCCGCATGCACGCGCACATACACACACATACACACACACACACACACACACATACACATAGACACACATAGACACAGATACACATAGACACAGATACACATAGACACAGATACACATAGACACAGATACACATAGACACAGATACACATAGACACAGATACACATAGACACAGATACACATAGACACAGATACACATAGACACAGATACACATAGACACAGATACACATAGACACAGATACACATAGACACAGATACACATAGACACAGATACACATAGACACAGATACACATAGACACAGATACACATAGACACAGATACACATAGACACAGATACACATAGACACAGATACACATAGACACAGATACACATAGACACAGATACACATAGACACAGATACACATAGATACAGATACACATAGACACAGATACACATAGACACAGATACACATAGACACAGATACACATAGACACAGATACACATAGACACACGTACACATAGACACACGTACACATAGACACACGTACACATAGACACACGTACACATAGACACACGTACACATAGACACACGTACACATAGACACACGTACACATAGACACACGTACACATAGACACACGTACACATAGACACACGTACACATAGACACACGTACAGACACGTACACACACACGCGCACGCACGCACGCACGCACGCACACGTACACACACACGCACACACACACGCACACATATACGCACACACATACACACACACACACCTCATATGCATGGCTGCAGTATGGTTAAGAAGTTGGCTTACCAACCAAATAATTCCTGGCTCTGGTCCACTGCATGGAACCTTGGGCAGGTGTCTTCCATAATAGCCCTAGACTGACCAAAGCCTTTTGAATGAATTTGGTAGATGGAAAATGAAGAAAGCTTGCAGTATATGTGTGAATGCTTGTTTTGACATCATGTGATGTGTCTCTCTCCATCACACAAGCAGTGTCATTCATTTCCAGTATTCTGTGAAAGCATGTCCAGCCATGGTTAAATATTACCTTGCTTGGAAACAGGTGAGAGTTGGTGATAGGAAGGGCATCCATCTGTAGAAAATCTTCCTCAATAAACTCTGTCAGACCCATGCAAATATGGAAAATGTGGATGTTAAAACAATGATGCTGGTGTGTATGTGTATACACATACATGCATACACTTAAATATTCATACCATATCTTCATGTGCACACATACCAAAATGCCTTGTTTTGTTTTAAAGACAGTAGGGTGTGACTTGAGTGAAGATTTCTTGCTATTTCTAGTGGATTGATCATCTTAATAGAGGCTCCCCTATTTGCTCAGGATTAAATTTTGTTACCAGTTTTAAATCTGCCGATGATTCATGTGAAGGCAATGAGTGTAGATTCTTTGTAATCACTACTTGAACATTAAAATCTTTTATGGTCCCCCACTGACCTTATGGATTGTATGATATTCAACCTTGTACTTTAAAACATGCCAGTGCATGCTTGTATGTTTATAATGTTTATAATACTGTCTCCTGAAATAGTGTGATGTGTTAAAGACATTTCCGAATTTTGACAAAGACTTGAAAACTTATATCCCCCACCCCAACACCTGTATAAGTTTCAGCCTTGTTTGGCATGGCTGCCCCCAACTAAACTTTGATTGCTGACTATTGAGGGAAATGGCTGCATTGCAACCATGTGGCTTCAGGTTCAGTTCCACTGCATGGCTTCTTAGGTAAGTGTCTTCTACTATGAATCTGGAGTCGACAATTGCTTATGAGTGAATTTAGTAGATGGAAACTGTGTGGAAGCCTAGTGAGTGTGTGTGTGTGTATGTAATATATAATCATTGTTTTACATTAGCTTTCCATGCTGGTATGGGTTAGATGGTTTGACATGGAGCTACCTAGCAGGGAGCTGTTCAGACTCCAGTTGTCTGTTGTGGCATGGTTTCTATGGCTGGATGTCCTTCCTAATGCCAACCACTTAATAGTGTGTGCTGGGTACTTTTTATGTGGCACCGATATATCATCATCATCATTTAATATCCACTTTCCATGCTGGCATGGGTTGGACGGTTTGACTTAAATTGATAAACTGGAGAGCTGCACCAATTCCTGTCTGGTTTGGTATGGTTTCTACAGCTGGATACCCTTCCTAACACCAACCACTCCACTGTTAAGTGGTTGCCATTAGGAAGGGCATCCAACCATAGAAACCATGTCACAACAGACAGTTGGAGTCTGGACAGCTCCCTGCTAACCAGCTCCATCAGACCATCCAACCCATGCCACCATATATATATGTTTTTGTTGTTGGCATCCTTTTGTCTTGGGAGACAATGGAGTTGTGCATTAACTAATCCAGTTTTTACATTTCATGTCCTCTCCAGTTTTGCACAGGGCTGGGCTAAATGTAAGAAAATCCTGGTTAGCTCACTTGTCAGGATTCCTCTCTCGACCTTGCTAATGTAGAGCATTATGTTTGGCACCAGCTTGGTTGCAGGAGCTGCCGGAAAAGTGTCGAGTCGAACACTAAACTGCCTACGGGGATCCACTCTGGATTTCTTTGAAGGTTGTCTTCTTTCCGTAACCCTGGATAAGGGCCCATACCGGGTACTGTCAGATGGAGCCAGCTGAGCCTGGGACTTGTGTGTGTGTGTATGTATGTATATATATATATACACACACAAAACAAGTGCACTCTGTAAATTGATTGGCATTAAGGATGTCCAACCATAAAAAATATGTTAAAGCAGATATTGGAGCTTGGCACAGACCTCTTGCTCACTTTCTCCTGTCAAACTGTCCAATCCATACCAGCAAAGAGAACAGATGTTAAATGGTGATAATGGTGATTGTATGTGTATATTTGTGTTGGTCCACAATCATCATTTGACAACTGCTGTTGATTTGTTTGACAACTCCATGGTTTAGTGATTCAGCAAAAGAAACTGATAGAATATGTATTAGATTTTAAAACAATAAGTACTGGGGGACAATTTGTTTGATTAAACCCTTCAAGGAGATACACAGCCTGGCTGCTGTCCAATGACTAAAACAAAAACTAAAAGATTTAATAATTAGTGAAAATTATAATTTAATTAGCTCTCCAGGCATAACACTAATTGCCCAATATCAGACTTATTTTCATCCTATCTGCTGCCCTGCATCTCTTTATTCTGAATACTTACATCCAAACACACACATATGCAGCTCATATAGAAGTCATAAGTGATTGTTATTTAGTCTACTAATATTTTATTCTTATAACAAATTTTCTAATAGTAATTTCCTTATTGCATTAGTAGAGGCACTAGTGCAGAAATTGTTGTAGGAAATTAGATAATTAATGAAACGATGTTTGCTCTTAATTATAGCATAATGGAATACTTCCATAATTTTTCCTTGGTATGTTTTTAGTTAAGTGGAGTACTGAAGCTGAAATCTGCTTCTGATGATTATATAATAATCTATGCATTTTTTGGTTTAATTGAATTTAGGCCAGGGGTTATATGACCCTTTTAAAGGAGTATCAGAAAAAGATATTGAAACCAGAGGTTTGTTGCAATCAGTGGTGAAGTTATATTTGGGACCACAGCTCCAAATACTGTTCTTGCTGTTGTGGTCTCTGTGATTGAAGAGCATCAATCAATCAATCATCAAAAAGGAAAATAGATACCATGACTATTTCACTGTTGAGGGGTTGGCAGCCAAACTGTCATCCATTTTATGAAAACCTTCGCATCAATGATTCAGATAATTCACTTTGAGACACCATTAGCCATTACTGTGATGTTAGGGTGTTTGATTGTTGACTACTATGAGAATTATTAAAGGGTTCCAATAATACAACATCCCATTGGTGCTACCATTGAAAAACTGATATCAAAACAGTATATTCAAATTTGAACAAACATCCTTCATTTGTTTGTAAGAAAAATGGCATTTAAAAACATTTATAAGAAGAATGTAATTATTCGCTGTTTTTTCCTAGTGAAATTATATTATAGATAAATCAAATATTTTGTTCATAGAAACCATGCATTAACGTGCTATTGCTATGAAGTTATGGGATTATATTGTTGATATTAGTATAATGTCTCTCAAAATTACACAAAGAATAGCATATTTTTTTGATCTAAAATAATAAAATCCATCTCGATGCTTTCAGCAAATTTCTCAGATTAATAAAAAATAAAGTAAAACCAACTATTACATGAAACACAGAAATTCACTTTATATGTAAACTGAAAAAATTAGAATTTTTAATTTCTTGCTTACAGATCTCTAGTGAATTCTCTCCACTGAATCTGATGGACTATATTCTTCCTAAGCTGGTAGTCCAATGCCTTATCTGCAATAGTTCATTTTCTACAGTTCATTTTCTTTTCTTTATCATTCATTTCTTTTGTTGGCATGTTAAAAACACCATTCGAGCGTGATCGTTACCTGCATCGCCTTACTAGCACATGTGCTGGTGGCACATGAAAAAACATTTGAGCGAGATCGTTGCCAGTGCCGCTGGACTGGCTGCTGTGCAGGTGGCACATAAAAAGCACCATTTGAGCGTAGCCATTGCCAGTACTGTCTGAATGGCCCTCGTGCCGGTGGCACATAAAAAGCACCCACTACACTCTCAGAGTGGTTGGCATTAGGAAAGGCATCCAGCTGTAGAAACTCTGCCAGATCAGATTGGAGTCTGGTGCAGCTATCTGGTTCGCCAGACCTCAGTCAAATCGTCCAACCCATGCTAGCATGGAAAGCGGATGTTAAACGATGATGATGATGATGATTCCTTTTTATCAAATAGTCAAACCCATGCCAACATGGACATGAATGTTAAATGATGATGATGATATTAGAATAAGATATCAATGCTTTTAGAATGAATTGCATCCATCTGTTCTATCTGTTGTTTATGAATACATCTTTTAGTTGTGAATACCATTTATTTATGAGATACAATGGAATCTGCTCATTATAACCATGGTTAATGTTATCAACCAATTAGTGCTTCCAAAATTAGTGACATTATTTGTCAGTTATTGTTATCCAAAAAGGCTTTGTCCCATCCACAGCAGTCACAATATGCAGCTTATATTGTATATTTACTTTTTTAACTCTTAGAAGATACTAAAAAAAAAATTTTGTATCTTTCGAAAATTTCTTTGTTATTTACATTATTTCGCCCACTTCCACATAGGCACAGGAGTGGCTGTGTGGTAAGTAGCTTGCTTACCAACCACATGGTTTCGGGTTCAGTCCCACTACGTGGCACCTTGGGCAAGTGTCTTCTACTATAGCCTCGGGCTGACCAAAGCCTTGTGAGTGGATTTGGTAAACAGAAACTGAAAGAAGCCCGTCATATATATGTATATATATGTGTGTGTGTTTGTGTCTGTGTTTATCCCCCCTACATTGCTTGACAACCGATGCTGGTGTATTTATGTCCCCGTAACTTAGCGTTTTGGCAAAAGAGACCGATAGAATAAGTACTAAGCTTACACAGAATAAGTCCTGGGATCGATTTGCTCGACTAAAAGCGGTGCTCCAGCATGGCCACAGTCAAATGACTGAAACAAGTAAAAGAGTAAAGAGTATATGCCATTATTTTTTTATGGGACTTAGAAGTGCAAAGCCTTATAACACTTTCCAGGTCCTCTAAGAGGGGTAGGATGAAGTGTAGCATGCATGATCCTGTTCAGAGCCTCTAAAACTGGCCAAAAGAAATTATCCTCAAATCAGAAACCTTGCTTAAATGCTTGAAATAGTGTATACTCTGTTCAAAGTACCCAAGGCCAAGTGGTAGCGTTTAACTGAGTGATGGTTTAAGTCCTCCACCTAAGAATAGATGGGCTTCTACAGGGTTCTATCTACCAAATTTCATTTACTAGGCTTTGGTTGATTTGTGGGGTTTTTCTTTTTGTTTTCAAATCACTTTCATTTTTTAGTAAGTACTATGTTTTGTATTTCATAATTGATTTTTCAATCAAACTAATTAATTTTTAATATTTGATCTTAATTCATTATTTCAGTATTATTTTATCAAGTATTTTTTTCTTCTGTAAAAATTCATGTCTAACTTTACATATTTTGTCTCTCCAATAGAGCCTATACAAAGATCTCTGTAGGCCCTGCTCAGTATGGTGGTGGTGGAACCAAGACTATTGGGTAAGTTTTTCATTAAATTGTTATCTTCAGCTTTTTGTTATCATATTTGATGGCATATAAAACACACATTTATAAAAAAAAATGTTTCACTAAATCCTGTATACAAAGTTGGGCCTAAACTAAAACTGAATATGAACTTCTGAAATTGTAGTGTGTTTACTGTCTGTGTGTCTTTTATGCCATCAAATACAGTAGTTTCAGTGTTCGCGTTTTCTTGATAAAGTTGTATATTTATAGTGAATTAATTCTGGCCTTACCAGCTCCTGTCAGACTGCTCAACCCATGCTAGCATGGAAAACATATGTTAAACGACAATGATGATGTAATCATGGTAAACTTTCTTACAGCAACCAGAAACATCATCTATTTTTAAATATTTCTTTTCTCTGTTGACAAATTCTCCATGCATAGTCAAGCAAGTCTTGTAAAAAGTATACCAGTTCATGTAAATAAATTTATAAGACTTTCTCTTCTACTCTAGAATGGACAAACAAGACTAACACTAAAATGTCCTGGGAACTTCTTCCTTGTTTTTGCTAATATCAATGACTCATACTCCAACCATGACCATACCTTCCATTTCCTACTAATCTTCAGATGTTGAATTTTGTCTCTCTGCCTCCTTTAAGATCAAAATATCTCACTCACTATATTATTATTATTATTTTGCCCAAGGTACATTTTCTGTTTCAACTTTTCTTTTTGCTCTCTTCCCATTACTCTTGTTTTAATTGCGCATTAACTCTTTTTGATACCAACTTGTCTAGGACCATTTCCGGTTTTCTGTGATGCAAAACACATCCTGATTTTAATTAAACCTTATTATAATTTTATGTATGACCCAACAAAACTAGTTGGTTATTTAGCATATTTAACATATACAATATACAGTTGTACACATTGATGTTGTGTATTTATATCTTGGTAGAATTGATCTTTGAAGATTAACTAATTTTGCTAGGGACTTGAACAATGTTTGGGAGGGTATTTGAACTGTGAACCTTTTAGTTAGCAGTGAAATTTTTACTACTTGGTCAATTGTGGCTCTCATTTTGTTTTCGCATTCCTGTAATTGAAAATTATTTTGTAATTTAATTAACCTAATTGAAGATGGTTGTAAATTTAAGTTATAAATGGACTTGGTCAAGTATAGACATGCTGTTGTACATTCAACTTAGCTATTAGTCTATTCTTGTTTCAGGCCATCAACAATTACTGTCCTAGATACTTGATTCTAACTTAAGTGTTTTTGGCAGAATGATTTGTGTACTGAATGAATTACTAATCCAGAAAGACATTGCTTTGAACCCTTAAGTAAGCCATTGTCAACTTATCACAAATATTTACAATCCCCTTTTCAAAAGTTGAATGATTTGCAGATACTAAAACAGTTTTCTTTCAGCTAATTGTGCAAATGTTTAAATTAGTAAAAGCCTTCTAATCTCTGTTAGAAACGTGACATTATAGACCCATTACTTTCTCCCTAAACCCCATAAGCCATATACATAGCTTCATACTCAGATAACATCATGGATACTTCCTTTAATTATTACCCAGGTGTATCTACACTTCAGCTATCAAATCCTACATCAAATACTTAGAAACTGAGTAAGAATAGGCTATAATTAGCACCTTCCAAATCCCTTCAGTCTAGCAAGTCAAAGACAGTCCCCTAGCACTTGCCAAATATTTCATAAACCACATGCTGCCATCTTAGAGGGCACATTAAATAATGTAGTCCTAGATACACTGTTTGTAAAAATAGAATAGAAGTTCATGGCTGGAATGTCATTGATCAGCAGTCAACTCTGAGCTTGACCTTGGGCAAAACAACAGCAACACCTTTTCTCTTTTGCTAGCAACACCTAAGGACATCAACTATAACTAAGTATTATTATACCTAAGGATTTTCCTTCAAAACCTTAATAACAATTGCACCATACTTAGAAGATGTAGTAAAATGACTAAAATGATGTGCAACTAAACAGTGCCATAAGGCACATCTGGGAGCTGAATCTTTGGAGTATACCTAGGCATATCCAAAATGGAAATGAGTACCAACATCCCCATGTGGCAGGTTTGATAATTGTCAAGTGATTTCTCTCTGCATGGAACCATTGGTAACCTCAACCCATAAATAAAGTGTGTGTGTGTGCTAAATGTCTACTTGATGTGAATTACATTCTGTTGTTTGATCAGTTTGTGTGTGTCCTTGCTTTGATATCATTCAATTACTGTAAACAAGCATTGCCATTATGTAAGCGGTGTCCTTTAATTCAGTCTTTCATGAAAACCTATCTACTGAGGAGGAAATGTTGCCTTGCTTGGAAACAGATAAGGGTTGGTAACAGGAAGGGTATCTGGCTGTAAAAAAAAATCTCCAAGTATTCTATCCAACCCATACAAGCATGGAAAAGTGGACATTAAAAGATGATATTGAGTGTGATGATAAACTGCTCAAGGAAACTATTAAACTTTTGTAGTGGATGTCATCTTACTATACAAAATCCCGTAGTCTAACTCCTTTGTCACTCTACCATTTTCTTTCTAAAATTAAATTAATAAAAATACAGAAAATAAAAAGACCAAAATAATTAAAAAGCAAATGAAACAGGAATTATATGATTTAAAACACAATTTCAATAATTAAATTGAACAAAAATTTATTTAATTAACCTGAGATTGGATAGCAAATGCATGCTTATATTTTTAAACAAAGTAGAAAGTATAATTGAGAGTGAACAAATATTGCTTTATTAAAAGTCGTCCTTCTAATTATGTTCACTAATTAATTTAACAATTTTACATTATTATTCTTGTTACAATGCAAAATTCTCACATTGTGTCAATAAAAAATTGAGTTCAAACATTGGTACAAAGTCTCCATATTTTTTGGGGAAAGCACAATTAATTAAATTCACAAAGTACTTGTTTTATTTAGTTTTTTAACATCAGGTTTCTGTGAATAAAGAACATCATTGGTTATAGATTTTCAGTGTTCCAATCTTTGGTTCACTGCAATTATCCAATGACAAGTGGCATGTCTGTGCTTGCTGACTGGGGAGGATGAAATACCACAGGGTATCGGTACTTTTTTTTTTTTAGTACAATGATTTATTAGCAATTTCTCACTATTGTGTATATCTTTCACTGGCACACACACACACACATTGTAGATTGAGAACAAGGACAGATAAGCCAGCTTGTTGTGGTTTCATCCAACAGTAGTTCATTTGTTTATGTGTTTGTCTTCCACCACTGCTTGACAACTGTCTGTCTGCATCATTTAATGTCCATGTTTCATTCTGGCATGGGTTGGACAATTTTACGGGCTCCAATATGCCCAAGGACTTCATCAAGCTCCAATGTCTGCCTTGGCATAGTTCTTTTTTATTTCAATTGTTGGATGCCCTTCCTAACCTCAACCACTTTACATCTGCGTCCTTTTTTTGTTCCCTCTGCAATATAGAGATCAGCTTGCAGAACTACAAGCCCTGTGAGAGGTGGGGTGGTGGTGGTCAGCTTCATTCTAGGGAATGAAGGGATACTTTGGAGTCAAGGGACAGCACATTCCTACAGAGGGATCTGCATGGCTACTCACATTTAGTTGGAGAAAATGGGTGGGTGAGGGGGAAAAGAGAAAACAATTAGGAGCTGCAAGACATAGACAATGGCAATAAGGTACCCAAAAGTTACCAAGTGACTTAAGGGTCAAGAATTTTGTGCATGGCACTTATCAAACCAAATCTGTCTCAAACATTCTTTACTTGATGTAATCAATAACTACAATGCTATTTAATAAAAGTAGACAATATGGAGATTTATAAGTAATTTAGTTTGTGTAATGGGAAGGACTGTAGCTAGGGTAAGGAATATAGATATAAAAGACAAGAATGAAGATTGTAATAAATGAAAATATAAATCAAAGGACAGAATGAAGAGTTGAAGGGCAGTGAATGGCTTGTATAGACATAATGAATTATAATAACTTGGAATTTTGAATGATTTAAAGATATCTGCATAGTACAAGCTATTAATAGTTCAGGATTTGCAAGTAAATAAGGAAGAAATTGTTAGCTGAATCAATTGCGTTATAGAAAATATACAACTAAAGTTAGTAAAGTAACAGCTTGTTTACTCAAAATAAAAGTGGTCCATAACATAGGACAACAGCTGTCGCCCATTTAAGTGGTTTGAGACCAGACTAGTTAGTGGAGTTCTGGGCTAGCAAATAGAAAAAAGAAAACCTCAACACCAACATTGTCAGACACAGGCATAATAGCCAAGCAATCATTAAAGACTGTCAAAAGTGTAAGAGACTAAGATATAGGTTAAACAAGCCTGTGCTAGCTAGGCATTGATGGTGGAAGAAGTTAAGATAGTCAGCTGGAAACAAGCTGGTCTTATAATGTAAAGAATAGGTTATTAATCCATGTGTATTGCCGAATTGTACAGTACTGGGTCAACCTGTTCTATTTTCCAAATTAGAAAACTTTATTGACTTCTAGGTCAGTTACTTTTTTTTCTCTTAAGTTCTGATACAAGATTTAAATGGGAATGTTGTTTGGTACTTGGAGAGGCCTGCCTGAGTTGCTGTTATGTGCAGGTATCCTTTAGTGCAGTACACCTATTCTTCTGTGAGAGAAATGCACTGCAGATCAAGTCGGAAATTGCCACTGAAATGCAACTATCAAAGAAATGATGATTGTTCATTGTCTAAATCAAGCAGTTCTATAATCAAAGGTATTCCAAATGTGACCATGAAGTTTTTTGCTTTTGTTTTTGTTTTTTCAGAAAGCATACCTAGGATCACATTACCCAATATATCTTTCTTTTTTGAAGAAAGTAGGGTGTAATTTGGGTGAGATTTTGCTGCTGTTTCTCGCAGGTTGAACAACCATATAAAGACAGTCTTATATTATGATTAGATCATGCATGTAAATGGCATATTATTAAAAGATGCACTGCCATAGTGTGTATGTGTTTGTTTGTTTGGGCATACATGCTGCTTTCATAAAACAGATGATAGATAAATAGAAATAGAAATGGAACCATTTGTTGATAGGAAATAGCAAATAGGCTGCTGTGTCTCAATAACTCAGGGACTTCTACAAGGAGACAGTCATTTTGTGGTAGGGCTGGGTTTGAGTGAGGAGGAATTGATCACAATATTACTGCAAGAAGCTGGCAGAGTCACTAGCATGACAGGCAAAATGCTTTGCAGCATCTTGTCCATTTGTGTATTCATTATCATCATCATCATTTAACGGCCGCCTTCCATGCTGGCATGGGTGGGAGTTCAAATTCCCCTGAAGTTGGCTTTGCTTTTCATCCTTTAGGGGGCAATAGAATAAGCACCAGTTGAGCACTGGGGTTGATATAATTGACTCCCACTCACCACCCCACCAAAAATTGCTGGCTTTGTGCTAAAATTTGAAACTAATATTACTGCAAGAAATAACTGGCTACAAGACTACAGGATAAGTCCTCCTTGGAGGCTGAAGCATGAAAAGGTTCCGTAATTTGTTAATTGTTAATCAAAATCTACATTAGGAAATCTAAGTGTTTTGGGTCGTTATATGACAGGACCAGGATATGTGGTTTTAAATTATGAAAAAGTTTGCCTGTGTAAGAGGAAAGAAAAGAGTGAAAGAGACATTCTAAATCTAAACTCAAGATCATAATTGCCATCAGTATTTAATTATTTTTATCTATAAATATATTATTCTTCCAGGAATCATGAAAAGCATTTAAAAACTCTTATGTAATTATTTCCACCATTTTAAACCGGGTTTTCTTTTTTTTTTCTGGTTAGTTCTATAGTAATGGTAGTGGTGATGTAAGAATAGTTTTCAATTATTTACCTATGGTATCTTCTAAACTCCCTCTTTTCTCACTGCTGGTTTAATCAACATCTTCATTATAGACATATAAGAGACACATTATTATAACAAGTTGGACACTGTTTAACACTTGAAAACCTATTGAATGAGTGTTTACTTCTCTCTCTTCCTCCTTTCTGTTTATCATTCATAGTGATAATTATATCCTCATTTTAGTGTGCACAATCATTACACTCACAAGCCTAATGCACACACAGATGTGTGTGTCCGTCCAACCCATGCCTTCATAGAAAGCAGATGTAAAATGGTGATGAGATGTTATGGTGATATGTATGTAACATCATTATCATCACACACACACAGTCAATCATGCTATATAGCAAACTCATAATCATACAAAACTATGTACACACACACACACTCTCTCTCTCTCTCTCTCTCTCTTTCGTTTATACATATTTTCATTCTAACCAAACAGTGAACTCATAAAACACAATTCACATCTCTTGCTCATAAACCGTCTCCATACTCTCTCGTGTTAATGTATTCTGCCAAAAGAACTGTGAGGAATTATAAGGAATGTCTCCTCCACCTGATTTCAATGCAACAGATAACAGCTCTCTTAGTAAATGTATTGCTGAAGTAAGAATCAGCTTAGCTTTATTAGAGTGGTTATCATTGCATTAGTTGGGCAGATAACATTGTCTGTCTACATTGGGTTTATCATCACCATCACTGTCGACACTGTTCTCTGACTCTGATAATGGAAGTAACACCACTGCCATAACCTCTGCTGCCACCACCACCATCATCATCAAAGAGAATACTGTCTTGAGTCGATTTTAAAGAAACCTTCTTAAATCACTTGAATTAATATCCAGCTCAATGTGATGTAATGAGATATACCGGCTCTAAGTTTTGGACATATTCCATGGATTTAAGGAAGAATTTAATGATGGCGAAGATTGTAATTGGTGAATATTGCTGAAGGGAATCTTTCTGAGTAGCACACAAAAGGGTTTGATAATAAAGCAAAAGAACCTTTTTTTTTTTTGTTGATACCTGTGTGTTGAAATATAAATGCATCTTCAGTGATACATCCATCAATCATTGAATATATATATACCAGAGTAAGCACATATATGCGAAACAAGGTGGAAAAAATAGTACTCGAATACCAGAGGTAAAGTAATAGGCTTTATCAAAAAGCAGCAGAAATATCACAAAAACTGTTACTCAGTTTCACATTCCCATTTGTCAGACAGTTTTGTTTAGAATTCTAAACAAAACTCTGACCAACGGGAACGTGAAACTCTGAGTGTATATATGTGTGTGTGTATGTATATATATATATATATATATATATATATATATATATATATATGTTTCAGTTATTGGACTCTGACCATGCTGGAGTAATGTCTTGCAAAGTTTTTTGATCAAACAAATTGACCTCAGTTCTTATTTTTTTGAAAATCTGGTCCTTATTGTGGCAGTTGCCAGCCTCCCCTAGCACCTGTGCCAGTGGCACGTAAAAAGCACCCACTACACTCATGGAGTGGTTGGCATTAGGAAGGACATTCAGCTGTAGAAACATTGCAAGATCAGACTAGAGCCTGGTGCAGCCTCCTGGCTTCCTAGAACCTGGTTGAAAAGTCCAACCCATGCTAGCATGGAAAACGGACGTTAAATGACGATGATGACGATACAAAATATATATATATATTTTGTATCTTGGTTGGGGATAGTCCTTTGAAGGCTAAAGTTGAATTTAATAATAGGGGAAAGGGACTGGATAAAGGTTAATGAGATGTTGACCTAAACAACAGAAAGTAATGTGGAGAGAATTTATCAGCTAAACCTGTTGAACAGGTATTTAATGAAATGAGTGAGAAAAAAAAAAAAGGACAGGAATAGTGTTTGCGAATAAACAGAATTTTGTAAATTTTCACATGGTTGAACGCAATTCTGTTCTAAAACACCTGCCAGACGATAAGCATTGTTTGACAATTAACCAATATTGATTTCCTGCATTGTCTACGTGGGTGTTGCATTTAATAATTGATATTGTTATATTGGTGCAACGTATTGTCCTGCGGTGTGTTAAAACATTGACCACGTGCTAAATCTCGTCAAATAGCTTTCATTGAGCGATTATGTCAGCAGTGATCACTGAGGCTTGAACTTAAATGACCACTTGGCTGCACATTCAGTAGGTTTCAATAAACAGACAGCAGTGGGGGATACTTCAGTTTAATAAATAGATTGTAGAAATTGTATAACTCCTTTTTTATACACCATGTCCCTTTCACTGATGTAGAACAATTGTACTTTTTCATTTCTACTTTTACTATGAGTTCACCATCATCATTTTCATCTCTTCCTCTACCAACACTCCATCACCGTAATCGTAATTATTTTTATTTCACAAACTCAATTTCTAATTGTCTGTTTAACTGTTTGCTTTTCTATTTATTTATTCAATTTCTGCTTTTATGGCAAATAAAGATATCATCACCCATCATCAGTCTTCTCATCACTGTTTGTCTTGTGGTCTTCTTCATTATCATCGCCCTTCCTTTTCCTCCACCTCCTCTACCTCATCATCATCAGTAGCGACAGCAATATTGTTTTCATTAGAAACAACCATTGTTGTTATAATTTATCTTCAAATAGCAGGAGGTGATAGAACATAAGGAGCCAAAATTAAGTACTGGTATTCCGACATTTCTAAGTTCAATTCCTGTTGGAGTCAGTTTTGCTTTGTATTTCACTCTCATCAGAAATAAGTTTCATAAATGTACCTCTTGGCTATTCAGTTGACTGTACACACTCACCACTCTACAAGTATATAATCTTTATCATCATCATCATTTAACATTCGTTTTCCATGCTGGCATAAATTAGACAGTCTGACAGGAGCTGGCCAGCTGAACTAGGCTCCATTTGTCTGTTTTGGTATGGTTTCTATGCCTTCCTAATTCTAACCAACCACTTTACAGAGTGTATTGGGCACTTTTTATGTGGCACCGGCATGGGTGAAGAAATCCTTATTTATCTTCAGAGTGGCTTTAACTGCCAAACTGGATGACTTGTAAGATGCATATCATTTTTGTAGTCCTTTTCTTGAAAACGTTTTTTAGAAACTGTTTCTTCTTAATTGTCGTGTGGTAAGAAGTTTGTTTTTCTTCCACATCATTTCAGGTTCAGTCCCACTGCACAGCACCTTGTAGTAGTCTTCTACTATAGCTTTGGGTTGACCAGAACCCTTGTGAATGGATTTGCTAGATAAAAACTAAAAGGTGCCTCTGTGTGTGTGTGTGTATGTGTGTGTATGTGTATGACCATTTCCCCACTTTGACATTGCATGATAGTTGCAAGTGTCACAGTCTTACAAACTGTCTTTCATTTCCAGTCTTTCATGAAAACATGTCTGGTCATAGGAAAATATTGATTTCAAATTTTGGCACAAGGCCAGCAATTTTTGGGGAGAGTTTACTTGATTACAATCAACCCCAGTGCTCAACTGGTACTTTCTTTTATTGACTCTTTTTTATTGTCCCCTTTTTTTATTGATTTTTTTTTTATTGATCCCTTTTGGGATTACTATTTAAGTACTGGGGTGACAGGCAGAGTTAACCTCAGCGGCATTTGAACTCAGAATGTAAAGACAGATGAAATGCTGCTAAGCATTTTGTCCAATGTGATACAATTCTGTCAACTCACTGCCTTAATAATAATAATGATAATAATAATAATAATAATGATAATACATTAGGCACAGGAGTGGCTATGTGGTAAGTAGCTTGCTTACCAACCACATGATTCCGGGTTCAGTCCCACTGCGTGGCACCTTGGGCAAGTGTCTTTTACTATAGCCTTGAGCCAACCAAAGCCTTGAGTGGATTTGGTAGATGGAAACTGAAAGAAGCCCGTCGTATATATATATATATATATATAAATAAATATATAAATATGTATGTGTGTGTATATGTTTGTGTGTCTGTGTCCCCCCAACATCGCTTGACAACTGATGTTGGTGTGTTTACGTCCCCGTAACTTAGCGGTTCGGCAAAATAGACCGATAGAATAAGTACTAGGCTTACAAATAATAAGTCCTGGGGTCGATTTGCTCGACTGAAGGTGGTGCTCCAGCATGGCCGCAGTCAAATGACTGAAACAAGTAAAAGAATAATACACACAAGGCTATCACTATTTCAAGCTAAAGATTGTTACTTCTTTACAAAATTCTGTAAGAGTTAACTTATTCCAAGTTATTCTTTGTGAATAAACTGCTGATTTTACACTTCTCACTGCACTGCTTATGTTACATGTAAATAAACATTAGCCACACAATCTGGCATGGATCAGTTATAGTATATAGGTTGAAAAAAAAAAAATACAATCTCATGTGATAATACTTTCAATTAGGAAAATTGAAACTTTTTCTTCACAGTCCCACTGAGTCTTATAATGTTCTTATGGAAGCAAATTATATTTAGAACAGAATGTTGTTTATCTTTTCTATGCTTTAGTCAGAACTGATATGAATGCATAAATGTATATACAGATAAATTACATTGTTGAAAAAGGAACGTTTTATAAATATGAAACTAGTTGCAGGATTGTCTGGGTGTGATTGCATTAAGAAAATAATTGAGGTCTGCTTCTAATAATATGACACTCTACTGCACAGGTTAATGGTTGATATATTTTTTACTGAAGACCTATATCTAAACTATGCAGACATGTTGTTAGGAATGTAGTGGAGTGGCACACTTAGGTATTTAGACCACTGTTCTACTAATGGTATTTAATTATTCTATTACATAAATATTTCAAGTTCTACCGAAGTTGACTTTCTTTAACTTGTCTTTGATATATTTCAGTCCACGGCCCTGCTTTCTTTACATATAAATTTGTGACTTTCTGTCAATTGTAGAAGCCCTTAATATTGAGTTCAGAGGCAGCTTTTATCTGTTAATGGTGCATTCAGTGACAGATAAAATGTTTCTCGGTATGTAGTTATGTCTGAATTCCAGTTGGATGGGGGATGCAACTTTACTGTTCATCTAAGTACTAGTTGTGTACTAGGGTGACATAATTGTTTCTTCCACCTTACAAAAAAATAAAACAAAAAAACAGGTGCTCTTATACCCATCATATTTAATGGCATACAAGATGCATATCCCCCTCCAAATCTTAAAAATATCACATGCCAGTCCTATATTCAAAGTTGCTTTAAATATTACATGTCTTAAAGCACTAAAAAAACTTTTTCCTGAATATGTGCTGCTGAAATTGATGTGTGTTTTTATACTACCAAGTATTGTATGCTAGAAATCCTTATTCTTGCCAATTTTTCTCTGAACAAAAACTTTGTCATTTTATTTTCCAGAATGTTTTCCAAACTGATGAACCAGGGTTCCCAATTTGTTATGGAAGGCGTAAAGAACCTTGTTGTGAAAAAACATGTAAGAACATTTTCTTCTCTGTTCTAGAAACATCTTTTGATTGAAATCCATCTCAAATTATTTATTCCATAAATTGCAACATTTGAGCCCAGTCATTCTCAATTAATTGTCTTAGATATTGCCATGTATATGTAAAGCTGGTCATAAAATAAACCAGATTGACTTGATTAGCGTGTTGGGCAACTAATAAAGAGAGTGACGGTTTATATTCTGTCACTAATGTTGTAATGTGTCCTGGACACAAATAATTTTACTTGCATGTAGATTGCTATTTAGCTCCTGGGCAGCCCTGATTGAGAGCAGACTTACATCAAATGAAAAAAAGTAAGTTCCAATGGTACTAGAGACATCTGGCACTACTAACTGTCCCTCATCTATGAAATTTATTTTTGAACTCAAGACTGACTAAAGCAGCTGAGTTAATCTGAGAAACTCAAAATTAATTTCTCCGTGGTTACAATGAAGAGCAACTCTGTCAACATAGTATCCTATGTAACCAGCATTTTACAATAATGATTGTCTCCTTTTTTTTAATTATTTAAAAATGGTAAGTATGGAAAATACCCCCACCTTGCAAGTCAGACCTGAATCACTCTACATTTGGAATGGTACTGATGATCCTGGGTTGAAAGAATTAAGATCAAATATTAGTCAGTTGACCCAGTAGATGGGGACCTTATATCTGTCAAGGGAGCCAGTGCCCTGTAAAGCTGTTGAGAGGAAGGCCCAGAAGCTGTGTGCATTCTCTGTTGATGACCCCTGAAAATTACTGATGTCCAATATGCGGAGCTTTCAGTTTATAGCATTTGCATAAGCAAGCTGTTTGTAAGTCTCTGGTAATTAGGGTTAAAAAAAAGGAAAAGAGAAATCATGTAATGATAAGAGAAACAAATAAAAAAACATCCTAGGTGGATTTGAACACAAAATTTAGTGATTATCCTTTACAGAATATCAATATTTTATTATATGCTCTCTACCAATCCCACTGCAATATCAATGAGGAGACAACATATGGAAATATCAGATGGATATGAATAAATAAATATGTTTCTAGGTGAATACACATTTAACTTTTGTCTTGAAGTGAAGAAAGGAGTGGAGAAGAATTCTCTTTTGGTAGATTAGTACATTTTTTTCTTTCTTTTACTAATAAATTTGTTTTCTTTGGCATAAGAATTCTTTTCCCATGGGTAATTGATTCAGCCTCTTATATATTCAACCATTTGAACAATGGGCATATTTTATGATGGTCTATATAAAAGAATGGTTTTTTGCCACTATTCCTTCCACCATTCACCATATTACTTTACTAAAATTATTATATTGTAATCCAATACACTTGCCATAAAGAATATTGCTGCCAGTTAATACAGTTTTTGGTTTTCTTGCTAGATGGAAACTACTTAGAAGTTGTTATCTTCTACGTTGCGTAAATCCCCACGCACTTCTTTCACACCCTCATAGAATTACATTCTATGATGTCCAGAGGATCTTTGGCGGTTGTTGCCATTATTGTTTAATCCTGGGTCAACCCTGATTGAGTAGACCTATGTTCAAAGTCATTCCAACCATGAGCATGCTGTCTTTTTAAGGGATATCTACAATTACATTATTTAATGTCTATCCATTTTTTCAGATGATAGGTGCAGACATGGCAGTGTGGTAAGATGTTTGCTTCCCAACCATATGGTCTTGGGTTCAGTCCCATGGCATGGCACCTGTCTTCTACAGGCCAACCAAAGCCTTATAAGTGGATTTGGTAGTTGGAAATTCAAAGGAACGTGTGTGTGTGCCTATACATTTGTGTGTATTTGTGTATCTATACATGAGTGTGTGTATTTGTGTGTCTATACGTGTGTGTGTATTTGTGTGTCTATACGTGTGTGTGTACTTGTGTGTCTATACGTGTGTGTGTACTTGTGTGTCTATACGTGTGTGTGTACTTGTGTGTCTATACGTGTGTGTGTACTTGTGTGTCTATACGTGCGTGTGTATTTGTGTGTGTCTATACGTGTGTGTGTATTTGTGTGTCTATACGTGTGTGTGTACTTGTGTGTCTATACGTGTGTGTGTACTTGTGTGTCTATACGTGTGTGTGTACTTGTGTGTCTATACGTGTGTGTGTACTTGTGTGTCTATACGTGCGTGTGTATTTGTGTGTCTATACGTGCGTGTGTATTTGTGTCTATACGTGTGTGTGTGTATTTGCGTGTCTATACGTGTGTGCATGTATTCGCGTGTCTATACGTGCATGCGTGTATTTGCGTGTCTATACGTGTGTGCGTGTATTTGCATGTCTATACGTGTGTGCGTGTATTCGCGTGTCTATACGTGTGTGCGTGTATTCGCGTGTCTATACGTGTGTGCGTGTATTCGCGTGTCTATACGTGCGTGCGTGTATTCGCGTATCTATACGTGTGTGCATATATTTGCGTGTTTATACGTGTGTGCATGTATTTGCGTGTCTATACATGTGTGTGTATTTTTGTGTCTATATATTTGTGTGTGTATACATATGTGTGTGTGTGTGTGTGTTACTGTCCCCTTGCCTTAATTTCATGTGATAGTTTAAAACAAATGTCACTGCTATATGAGTGATGTCCTTCATTTCCAAACTTCAGTGAAAATATTACCTTGTTTGGAAACAGGTGAAGGTTGACAGCAGGAAGAGCATCCAGCTGTAGAAAATCTGCTTCAAAATTTCTGTCCCAACCCATGCAAACATGGAAAAGTGAACATTGAATGATGATGATAATAGGGTGTTATTTGGCTGCTGTTTCTTGCAGGATAGGTGACCATGTAGAGTTTATATACTCTTTGGTTGTGCATGTGTTTGTATGTATGTATGTATGTATGTGTGTGTGTGTGTGTGTGTAAATGGATTATATTATATTTACTGATATTTGTGTGTTATTGTCATTGGATGTGTATGTGTAGATTGTGGCTTATCTTTGACATCTCCTGTCCTTGGGTGACACATCACCCCTCCCCCCCACATCTATTGGTGGGGGTGGGGCGGGGTGCTTGCTGCCATCATTGTCCCAGAAAGTTGATTGATGGTGCTACTTAGATCTCTCACATCTGCTATTCTGCAATATCTTCATCATCATTGCCAGTACCACCACTACCACCAGCATTATCATCATCATCTACAACAACCACCACCTATTTTCCTTTCATATATATTATTTACCTTGTGTCAGTCATTACACTATGGCCATGCTGGGGCATTGCCTGGAAGAGTATTTAGTTGAAGGAATTAGACTCAGTACTTTTTTAAGCCCGATGTTGACCCTATTAGTCTCTTTTATCAAACTGCTAAGTTACAATGATGCAAACATACCAATACTAGTTGTCAAGCAGTTGTAGGGAACATCAGAAACACACACACACTTCTTTCAATTTCTGTCTACCAAATCCACCCACAAGGCTTTGATTGGCCTAAGGCTATGTCATACGTATTGATCGATGTAATATATCCTTCAGTTGTGACAAGTAGCATAATAAACAATTTCCTAGTGAAAACTAAAACTTATGTTCAGTACATCAGATTGATTTTTTGTTTTTTTGGGCTCTTAATCATGCTTAATGGTAATTGAAAACAAAAACAAAACCTATTTAGAAGTGCCAGATACATTGTAGTTTAGCTGGTTACATTGACATGAAAATATTGCAGAAATATTTAATGAAATCTGAAATGTAAACTATCAAGATATATGAAAAGTTATCTTTGTTCTTTCAGAATCTTCCAGTGACTCGAATTGTTGATGCTTTGATGGAACTGAAATCTTTACCAGAAATTGAAGATTTTCGATATTTTGATCCCAAGTTATTGCGAGGTGATGGGTAAGTATTTCTATATTGTGCTTAGTCCACATCGCTCTATAAGGAGTGATAGGGCTGGTTTCTCTGGTGTATCCCTCCCTGGACAGGATGCTGGTTCATTGTAATTGCAGGATTACTCATTTTTACCAGCTGAGTGGATTGGAGCAACATGAAATGAAATGTTTTGCTCAAGAATACATGTCTCCTGGTCCAGGAATTGAAACTACAATCTTACTATCATGAGTACTTTATTATACTGAACCCAAAAGGTTGAAAAGCAAAGTTGACCGCAGCAGGATTAGAATTCAGAACATAAAGCGTTGGAAGAAATACCTCTAAGCATTTTGTCCAAAGCTTTAACAATTTTGCTAGTCCACAAAATAATGTCCTGTAATTGGTTAGGCATAGGAGTGGTTGTGTGATAAGTAGCTTGCTTACCAACCACATGGTTCGTGGTTCAGTCCCACTGTATGGCACCTTGGGCAAGTGTCTTCTACTATAGCCTCGGGCCAATCAAAGCCTTGTGAGTGGATTTGGTAGATGGAAACTGAAAGAAACCTTTCGTGTATATGTATATATACATGTATGTGTGTGTATATGTTTGTGTGTCTGTGTCCCCCCAACATCGCTTGACAACCGATGCTGGTGAGTTTACGTCCCTGTAACTTAGTGGTTCGGCAAAATAGACCGATAGAATAAGTACTAGGCTTACAAAGAATAAGTCCTGGGGTCGATTTGCTCGACTGAAGGCGGTGCTCCAGCATGACTGCAGTCAAATGACCGAAACAAGTAAAGAGTTAGTTTTTTGATGTTCAGTTGAAGATTTTTGTCTTCATTTAATGATTCAAGTTAGGGTATACTGGATTGGGTTTTCCATTGTTTTCTCTTGGTCCTGGTGGAAGGATTTAAAGTTTGCAATGTAAGTTAGCAAATCTCTTGTTAGTTGGTTGTGTAGTATTTCCACTGTTATATTTGGATGGTTACTTTTCCTCGGGGACCTCTACATTCTTTTAGTCCAGTTTGCAGATTTCCTTTCCAAGATGTTAAACACACAAAGAAGACATTTCTTTTTTGATAGGTCATCATTCTATCACTGGCAGTTTTCTTCTGTCGGTGTAACTGAATCCAGCAATGCAAGGCTATGAACCTCTCTACAGTAGTGTCTCATTTCATCCTGTGGCACCTATTTGCAGTTAGTTGACCTGAGCCATTCGGTGTTATGTGTCTCAGCTATAGGCACAAGCCAGTACCAGCAACACGTTCCTTTTTCTTATCAACAAGCTTACAATGGTGCTTTGTGGTTCCTGTTCACAAATATACTGCTTTGTGGTTCCTGTTCACATCAAGTGATCGGGCCATTGTGTGCTTCATTTTTATTTTGTCAGAGGCACAGTACAGTACAGTGATGGAATAAAATATTTGGATTCTTAAGTAAGCTGCCATCTTTAACCAGATTAAATGAAGACAAAAATCTCCAACTAAACATCAACAAACTAACTAATTACAGGACATTATTTTGTGGACTAGCAGAATTGTTAAAGCTTTGGACAAAATGCTTAGTGGTATTTCTTCCGATTCTTTATGTTCTGAATTCTAATCCTGCTGCTGGGATGTAGTATTACTTACTGCCTTATGAAGTCTTGTCTGGTTAACATGCCAGCAAGGAAAATGTGGACATGAAAATGTTGGTGGTGGTGATCTGATGCATTTTGAGATATATTTAATAATTTCAACAAATAAACAAAACTATTTATTCATTAACCCTTTCATTACCGTATTTCTGTTGAGATGCTTTGTGTTTCTTTCAATTAATTTTAAATATAACAAAGAATTTAGTAAAATAACTTAGTTATCATTAAGCTAGTGTTAGGAACATAAATTGTGACTAAGGTTTGGTAGGTTTTAATTCAAAACTTATGAAAACAAGACATTTGTACTACAGAGCCAGAGCCGGTTTCAGCCAGGTTGGTAATGAAAGGGTTAAAGATATACTTCATTCAAGTGTCCGTTCTTTGTGAATGCCCCAATCTCATTTCTCGTGATATGCACCTATTTGCCACAGCCTAGGACTTTGTCACTTTACAGTTACTTCTATGTCAACAACTTGTCAAAGAATGAAGCAATTCAAATTTCACTTGACATTGAAGTCTATCTAGATTATTGTTACTACAAATGATGGATTGTACTGCATAAGTATCTTTGGCAGCTACAAGTTGGTTGTAAAAATGACCAGGCAAGTGGATTTTTATATCATGCCTAAATTTAACATCCTCAAGATGATGTTGGATTAAACACTGAATTATATTTTAGCTTTCATTGCTGTGTGGTATCTAAGAGATTGGAAAAAGCCATTTGGAAGGCCTCAATGATGATGGGAAGATGATTTAGTCATGCAATTTGGGTCAAGAAGGAAAAGAATGGTGCAATCAAGACAGAATTGGAAGTGCATTGTGACCAGCAGTGTATAACAGCATTTGCTATGATTGGTACTGTGAAACTGTGATAAAAGGCTTTTATCTCCAAATATAATTAAAATAAGTGAAAAACTGGTAAAAGAAGATATAGCATGAAATTGTCATAAGAATCATCATCATTGTTTAACATCCGCTTTCCATACTGGCATGGGTTGGACAATTTGACTGAAGACTGGCAAGCCAGGAGGCTGCGCCAGACTCCAATCTGATCTGGCAAGGTTTCTTAGCTGGATGCCCTTCCTAATGCCAACCACTCTCAGAGTGTAGCAGGTGCTTTTTATGTGCCACCAGCATGAGGGCCATTCAGGCATTACTGGCATTGACCACACTTGAATGGTGCTTTTTATGTGCCACCGACATGGGAGCCAGTCAAGTGGCACTGGCAATAACCCATGCTTGAAAGGTGCTTGGTGCAGGTGTGGCTGTGTGGTTGAGAAGTGTGCTTCCCAGTCACATGGTTCTGTGTTCAGTCCTCCTGCATGACACCTTGGGCAGGTATCTTCTATAATAGCCATGGTCCGACAAACGTTTTGGGAGTGGATGTGGTAGCAAGGGGAATTGAAAGAGAAATCTGTTGTGTACACTCATACACGATATCACACAATGCTTCACTAAAACTACATTTTAATAAACACACACACATGGTATCACACAATGCTTCACCAAAACAACCTTTATGAGGTTGACTTTGCCTTGCAACACACCATAGTGATGAGCCAAAGAAGTTGCCCCTGTTGATCACTTAACCAGCTAGAAAGAGCATGAAAATAGCATGAAAATATCCTTCAAACCACATATCTATTATCTTCAAAACAAGCATATTCGATAATATAGTCTAAGGTACACTATTCCTAAAGGTCAGGATGGCTAAGGCTTGAATGTCTTTATATTACAGGTCTGTGTATTTGATTGGGCTGACTCGGAAGTAAATAACATGCAGATCGATGTATTAAAAATAAGTTAAATCTCTCTCTACTATCACAAAAAAATTATTTAATAATATAGTCTCAAATATGCTATAAAAAAGATGGGATGGTCACGTTTGAAACAGCTTTGATATAAAAAAAAAATTACTTGTTGGAGACTGATCTGGGGTTATACATAATAGTTGAAATATATAACTGAAAAGTTTTATCTTTATGTTGTTTACTATAGGTATTGAAATATTGTTTTTCTTAATATTGCAGTTCTGCTGTTGCCAGAAATAAATCTCCATTCCAAGAGGTAAGATACATCTCTCTCTCTCTTTTATATTATATCTATCTATATATATATATATATATATAAATTCAGTCATTGAAATTATCAAGTTGTCTGTCATTTTTCCACACTTTTTATATTCTGTTTTCAATAATATCTTTGTTCTTGTTCTCAGGCCTATGTTTTCATTGTTGGTGGAGGAAATTACATAGAGTACCAAAATCTGCAGGACTATGTCAAAGTAAGTGGATATCTATTGTTACTTAGAAAGAAAACAAAAAAACAACTGTTCAAACTTTGTTTTATTTTGTTCCAGTTAATGACAGCTTTTTTTTTCATGGTAGCATGTTTTGAACATGGATAAACAGACATTAGACAGCAAAAAAATTGAAGCATGATTTGTATGGTTGAATTCAATTCCTGTCACTAATACCTAGCTTGTTTTTCAAGTGAAGGATTTTTTACCCTGGACAGGAAATGTTATCAAACATCACTGGTTGCAGTCCAGCCACAAATGTTGATGCCACTGCCTGTTGCCATAGCTCAGTGTAGTTTTGTAAAGATTCACATAGCTATACATACCATGGGGACACACATACTTATATGAACATGGGGATAAACAATCTCCACATTTAATCATTCCATCTTTGAACTTCTCTACATCAAGATCTGAAATGTAAGATCTCTTCCCTGAAGATGGAGGTTCATTTCATCCTATGTTAAATGCATCCATATGGTCACATTTTCTGATGTGCTAAATCTACGAACATTACTATGGATCACCAAGCCTTCAGAAACAGCTGTTGGACTTGTAATACCTTTTATTCTATCCCATTAATTTTCTCTGTCATTTGTACTCTGTGCAAGTCGATCCTTTTTATATCTGTCATCATCATCATTTCATGTCCATGTTCCATGCTAGCATGGCTGTGATGGTACCACAAGAGCTAACCAGGTCATAGTCTGCACTAGACTTCTGTGTCTGTTATGGCAGGGTTTTTACAGCTGGATGCCCTTCCTAACACCAACCACTCAGCAGAGTAGACTTAGTGCTTTTTATGTGGCACAAGCACAGGTGAGATGTGTCTAATTTGCTTATCCCCATATTTGCTTCTGTACCTGCTCAACCTGATCCCTCTAATGTCTTTCTTTACCTTGTGGAATATCTTTTGTAAAGACATCAGAGTCTAAGTTTGAATCTTTTGATCACTTAGTGTATTCTATACAGAGAATATCTGGATCTCATCTGTGGACTATATATATACTTATTTATTGTCTATTTTCCTTACTGGCATGGGTTGAATGGTCTGACCAGAACTGATGAGTCGCAGGACTGTATTGGTCACCAATATCAGCCTTTGTATGGTTTGTATGGCTGGATGCCTTTCCTAGTGTCAACCACTTTACAGTGTATACTGGGTGCTTGATTTTGTATCATTGGCATTAATGATGTTGCCAAGTAACTTACAAAGGAAAGGAAAAATCCCCCTCAACTGAGTTGGGTGGGTGGGTAATGTATTTGAAAGATGGAGAGGTGGCTTAAATACCAGGTATTGAAAGGCTAAAGTATGATAGAGGGACAAGCACAGGTCTCTTGCTTAAAGGAAATACATGGCTACTCTACATTATATAAAAGTAGGAATAGATGGAAAGAAGGCAGAAATGGCAGTGACAAGTTGCCAGAATAAACACTTAAGGTACATATACACACAATAGGCTTTTTCAGTTTTGATCTACCAAATTCCCCTCACATGGTATTGGTCAGTCTGGGTCTTTGGTTTCAGTCCTACAGTGTAGTATCTTTTATTAAAGTCACGTAGTTGAGAAGTCAACTTCTCCAACACACAGCCATGCCTGCAGCTAGAACTGGTGTTTATATTAACTTTTGAAAAAGATTTAATTATTTTCTTTTTCTCTTTATCACATTTAAGTTTTATGAATACATAGTCTTGTATTCTTTCTTCTAGTTTCATCCTTATAGCAGTGGACTTCATTTTTGTTTGTGTATTTTTATTTCTTTTTGTTTTTAACAGTAGTTAAACTGTAGTTTGTATTTATACTGTTTTCTAATGTGTGTTTGTTTTGCAGTTTTTATCTCTGCCAAGTGTGTATTGTTCACTTTTTTTAAACATAAAGAAATTAGTTATATTTCTCTGACTTGACATTATAATATAGTTTTTATTTATCTCTAGAACTAATTATTATTCTGTATTTAAGTATTACTCAAATGTTTTTCTTTCGTCTAGAATCTGTTTCGTTATTTGAGTTTCATTTTTGTCTGTTTAGTTTCCTTTTTAATGTTTATTCATCATCTTTGTTATAAATTTTATCTTAAGTAAATAGAATGTAACTAAATTAACCCTTTCGATACCAAACCAGTTCTGGCTCTGTAGTACAAATGTCTAGTTTTCATAAGTTCTGAATTAAAATCTTCCACCAAACCTTAGTCACAATTTATGTTTCTAACACTAGCTTAATGATAACTGTTATTTTACTCAATTCTTTGTTATATTTAAAATTAATTGAAAGAAACACAGAACATCTGAAAATGAATACTGTAACAAAACAGTTAAAGATTAACTCTGTCTAAACTTATGTGTAATCTGAGTATCTTACATTTTCCCCTTTTTCTTGGAGCCCTAGAACTCACAAGGCTGGTTACCCAGTTCCTGTTGTGTATAAATGACAAAAATCACAATATTCTCTCTGAATGGATGTCAGGGTTCAAGGGAAGGAGGCAAATCACTTATATCGTTCTCCTCCCATAGTACTTGACAAGTACCTTTTGTTACCAATCCCAAAGGGATGTAAGGTAAGCTTGGCAGGATTTGAACTTAGAACATAAAGAGCTGGAAGAAATGCTACTAAGCATTTTATCCAACATGCTAATAATTCTGCCAGCTCGTCACCCTACATTTTATGGTACTACATAAGAATCTAATTGTTTATGATTCATTAGTGATGGAAGTAAAAGATCTCTAGCCAAGAGTGATTTAAAGGAAATGGTTATGGAGGGCATGAAGAAAAAATGTAATGTGAAAATGTATAACAAAATTTGTGTTTTAAGTTGATTTTCCAAATTATAGCTCTCCACGTGTATTCTTTTGGATGGGGGTCATTTTTAAAACAACAAATCAAAGGGTTTCATAGTTTATTTCAGTTTGAAGTGGGAAACCTAAAGATTTGTCCATGATAACACAGGTGCATTACTATTGTTGCTGTTTAGCTCCAGGACAGCCCTGACTGAGTAGACCTCTGATCAAGGGCATTCTAGCCTTCACCATTTTGTATATCTCAGATGAAATGTGTGTGTCATTAATATTGGTGTAGTATGATGACCAAGTGGATAGGATATCACACTTTTCTGTTGGATCATGGTTTTTTTTATTCTGTTGTAGTCATAGGGAAGTGTTCGCTTCATACAATACACTCAACTCTACTTGCCAAGCAAAAAGAAATTATTAATATGATACAATGTCACCATTTATTACAATTTGCTAAATAACTTTCCTTAAGTTTCTTCTTTAATTACTTAAGTGGAAAGTTACATGCTATCACTCACATAGTAGACACATTCAATCAGTCTTCACACTCACATAACCACCTTTACCTCTTTCACATACACATGCAGTCAATGAAACACAAATAGTCATTCTTACTCTCTCATGTCTCACACACAGTATCTTGTCTACTTCTCACTACCGCTCTCTCAAACATGCAATCAAATATTTTGTTTGTTTGTCTTCATTCATTTCTGTTTCACTCAATTTTTAATTTTAAACATTCTTTTGCAGTCAAAATCCAGTTCAATCCCTAAACGAATAGTGTATGGTTGCAGTGACATAGTTAATGCTTCCCAGATGATAAAACAGGTAAGTAATAGCCAATACTTATTTCATCCCCTTCATGTCCACTTTTCTATGCTTGCATGGGTCAGATGGAATTTGTTGAAGCAAATTTTTCTAGAGTTTGATGCCTTTCCTATTGCCAATCCTCACTTGTTTCCATATAATATAACATTCTCCCATAACCAGACATGCTTTCAGGGAAGATTTGAAACAAACAGCACCACTTGTGTGGCAGTGGACACTCATAACTATGATGTTATATCAACACAAGGAGACACACTTGCATTCACACATCCACACTCAACTCAAGTTTCATGCTACTGCAATCTTCAGGCATACATTCATGTTGTTTTTTTTAGCCTGAGATCAACTGTGATCAGACAGACATACAGTCAAAGATGTTGCAACTAAGACCCCCAACTACTTTTCTTTCTTTCAAGCATAGTGATTCTAGGCTACACTATCTGTGTCCTTTTTTCATAAATGTGATTCAAAGGAGACTTCACTACTATTTCTAACAAGTTGAATGACCAGGTAGAGGCTCTATCATTTGCTGTCTCCATGTACAAGGATTGGTTGTCATTCAGCTGAAGCTAGTATAATTTCAAATCCCCCTTCCAACCATCATTTTTCCCTTCTTTGCTTCTCACCCTTGCTCCAGTTCAACAACCTTGAAGCTGAGCTGCCTCAGTTTCCTTGTTAGGTGTTAATCTGTGTTGCATTTCTAAGGGATTGGCTTAGTAGACATGTTTCTATTTACATAGAGCCAGACAGAAAACTAGGTGCTACACCTACCATATGGTTGAGTGTTTGGTGTGAAAGAAAACAGTAACTCACTTTATACACATCTTTCTCTCCAGCCTCCGCAATATTAACAGATGTAAATGCATTTGTTATGAAAAAAAATCAAAACTCAAAATCTGAAAATAAAAAAGAAAATTGAGTTTCATAAAATTGAAAATTAAATTATATTCTGTTTTGGCTGTTTATGATGTTGGTGGTTGAAATATGTTTAAAAAAAAAAGGAATCAAGAAAATAATTTGTATCCAATACAATTAAAAATACATTAGACATGTTAGATGTAAACTTAGTTGTAAGAAAAAAAAATTGAGACCTTAGCATTTACTTTTTATTTATAGTTTTAAGTTTTATAAAAGTGGTATTCCTGAAGATTGGTAGTTTAGTATTCATATTAGGTCACTCCTTGTGAAATAAGTTCTCAACCACATGGTTTTGGGTTCAGTCTCACCGCGTGGCACCTTGGGCAAGTGTCTACTATAACTCTGGACCATTCAAAGCCTTGTGAGTGAATTTGGTAGATAGAAACTGAAAAAAAAAGGACCATCATATATTTGTCTTGACATTATGTGATGATAATGAGCATCATCATTAAACAAGTGATGTTAATTATGTTACCTCTGTTTCAATTAATTTTCTAAATTAGAATTTAAATAAATGTCATTAAGTTCATGTTGGAAATATAAACACAAAATTTTGATGGAAGATTTTAATTTAAATCACTTTGCATCAGAAAATTTTTATCTTAGAGCTAGGAATGGTCTCTGGCTGATTTGTAATCAAGTGTTAATATGAAATCACTATGAACTACTCTTCATTTTATGATGCAAAACTTCATGTTAAATTGCTAATATTTAAATTAATATAAGGTAGTGAACTGGCAAAAGTGTTAGCATGCTGGACAAAATGCTTAGTGGAATTTCCTCAACTCTTGTTCTGAGTTCAAATTTTGCAAGGTCAACTATACCTTTCATTCCTTTTAGGGTTGATAAAATAAGTACCAGTTGAGCACCAGGGTCAATGTAGTTGATTAGCCCTATCCCACCAAAAATTTCAGGCCTTGTGCCTAGAGTAAAATTCATACCTTGTATCATAATTGTTTATAGAAATCTATCTTTTGTTATGTTTGACTAAATCCATCTATAAATGAAAACAGGGTTTATAATTTTATCAAATAAAATTCTCGATTATTTTAGAAATTACTGAAACAAACTGAAATTTTCATTAAAAATTATGATCATGAAAATGTTTTTTTTTCCTCTTCTGTTTTTCAGCTGACAGCTTTGGGAAACGAAATATGAAATTACTGGGGCTGTTAGGAAAAACCATATTTCTCAAGATTGGTTATTTTTGATACTCTATCAGCGTCAGGTTCAGTCCGAGCTCTCTGAATACTTTGTAAATCATCACTTGAAGAAAGAAACAAAATCCTTTTAAAACATATATATATACCTGCTTTCATTTTAAGCCGGTCTCACTTCAGGGCCAGCCACCTTCGATTATTGGTCATCATAGGCTGTTACCCCATTTCTCCAAATAAACTTATTAAAATATTTGAATTTCCTTTTCCATTTGTCATTTTAAAACTTTAATTTATATCTCTCTGATCTTTTATCTCTTTCTTTCTTTCATTGTTTCCTGATTTTGTTTCCCTATCAAACAGGAAAAATTATGGCAAGTTTCAGTGAAAATCTTGGTTTACATGACTAAGTTGCATGGTTTCAGGAAACATCAGGTCTTGAGCAAAACCTGAAATCATTGGATATGTGTATTACACACACACACACACATATACATACATACATACATACATTTTGTGCCGGTGGTATGTGAAAAACAACATTCGAGCGAGGGTGTTGCCAGTGCCACTGGACTGGCTCCTGTACAGGTGACATGTAAAAACACCATTTGAGTGTGGCCATTGCCAGTACCGCCTGACTGGCCCTTGTGTCGGTGGCATGTAAAAATACCCACTACACTCTCGGAGTGGTTGGCGTTAGGAAGGGCATCCAGCTGTAGAAACTCTGCCAGATCAGACTGGAGCATGGTACAGCCATCTGGCTCACCAGTCCCCAGTCAAACCGTCCAACACATGCCAGCATGGAAAGCGGATGTTAAACGATGATGATGTATATAAAATTCTCAGTTGTCCATAAGTCAGATAAAAAACTCACTCAACATGAATAAAAGAACAGGTATTTAGGTTAAATTTGACGGTTTGCCTAAAAAAAATATCCCATCCAAAAATAAAAAGTATTTTTAGGAAATCAAAAAATATCAAATAGATTATGACCGAGATAACAGTAGTGACTCTTGGCTTCCAGAACCTGGCTTGTGTATTCCTCACTGTGTCTCTAGGAAGATCTTTGAAGACTTCCTTGATCTTGGCCACAAGCTTGGCCTTGGTGCTGCAGGCAGAGTGGTCGGTGTCTTTCTCAACCACACCCCATACTTTGTAATCCATGGGATTACAATCAGAGAAATTAGGGGCCAGAAATTGGGGCTGGTGAAGTCAGAAATAATCTGACAATCGTTTCTGACTTTCTGGAAGTATGGCAAGGGACTGATTCCAGTTAGCGCACATATGGTCTTACAACTGCAACCCTCTCCATCCAGGGTTTTACCACTGTCTCAAACAGCTTCACATAGGTGTCTGAATTGAGCCTAAAGTCTCTTCATTAGCTGTTGGATGGATTCTGGTAGGCAGACACAGTCAGAACACCTGCTGTATCCCTTCCTGTTGATTGTGGCTTCATAGTCTCTGTTGCAGCTAATCCATGTCACATCTTACAGTGTTCATAGAGCATTGAACAGCAGTACTGATGTCAGCATTTTGATTCTTGGTGTGAAACATCCTGATACAGGTAACTTTTCCAAAAAGTTGCTGTGTGGTAAGTAGCTTGCTTACCAACCACATGGTCCTGGGTTCATTCCCACTGCGTGGCACCTTGGGCAAGTGTCTTCTACTATAGCCTCGAGCCGACCTAAGCCTTGTGAGTGGATTTGGTAGACGGAAACTGAAAGAAGCCTGTCGTATATATATATATATGTATGTGTGTGTGTTTATGTGTTTGTCCCCCAACATTGCTTGACAACCGATGGTGTGTTTACGTCCCTGTTACTTAGCAGTTCGGCAAAGGAGACCGATACAATAAGTACAAGGCTTACAAAGAATAAGTCCTGGGGTCGATGAGCTCAACTAAAGGTGCTCCAGCATGGCCACAGTCAGCTGACTGAAACAAGTAAAAGAGCATACCTTCCGGTCCTCCATGTCAGCTAACTTTTTCTCAACTACAACTGTAATCTTTGTGCTCTCCTACACTGTTGACTGTTCACCAATACATCAAGATGTTCCTAAAACAGAAAAAAAGAGACATAAAAAAAAATCAACTTTAGCCAAACACCTTGTACGAAGAGGTGCTGAAAAGTTTCTAAAGGTAAAAAAAAAAATACAGGAGGATCAGTTAATTCCCCTTTCAGATTCATGTACTTGTTACAGCAGCCCTTCAGTTTTTCTAAGGGCTGTAAAAGAACTCAGAAGGTTGGCCCTCCAACCAGGCCTTTTGCTCAGAAAAGGCAGACATAGCGTGGCACCTTGGGCAAGTGTCTTCTACTGTAGCCTCGGGCTGACCAAAGCCTTGTGAGTGGATTTGGTAGACAGAAACTGAAAGAAGCCCGCCATATATATATGTATATATATATATGTGTGTCTGTGTTTGTCCCCCTAGCATTGCTTGACAACCGATGCTGGTGTGTTTATGTCATCGTTACTTAGCGGTTTGGCAAAAGAGACCGATAGAATAAGTACTGGGCTTACAAAAGAATAAGTCCCGGGGTCGAGTTGCTCGATTAAAGGCAGTGCTCCAGCATGGCCGCTGTCAAATGACTGAAACAAGTAAAAGAGTATAGAAAACATGATGATGGTAGTGAATATATTCCAGAGTTGTATATCTGTTCTGCACATGAGTCTGAGGTCATGTATTGAGATTAAAACAATCACATCATGGCTGAATCACTTTAGCAATCTAAGAAAACAACAAATATTATAGTTGGTGGAATCCTGTCATAACAGATTAGCAATATAATGAATTTTTCAATTAATATATTTGTTTTAATAAATGGCCATAATCTTATGGAAATAAGTCTTGTAGCAAAATTTGTTACTATAGAGCAAAACTGAACACTTAGCTAAGATTTCTTGCTTCAATTTAAATTATTTTAAAAACCATTTTTGAGACATCAGTCCTGTAAATCAAAATATGTATATAATATTGATTGAACTATGGACAATGCAATGGGGAGACAGTCAATTGCCTGAACAGTGAGTGGGATGCTGTATTAATATGCTAATGTATCAGACAGATGCACTGAACAAATTTGTCTCTTGTATTGTCATTTTTTTTGTATCCTTTACCATTGTAGAGGATACAATGGAAAGAAAAAAAAAAAACGTCTGCTTCACACATGCTGAAAATTTCAAAGGTCACGACAATAAGAATATATTTATTTATTAATTTGTAAACATTAGTAAGAACAAAAGTGTTCTAACCATGGCTATCAAGCCTTTTTCTTGGAATCAGATTCTTTTAAACAAAACCATTCCAACTGATTATCTTTCAAATTCTCCATCTGTGACCTTTGACCTCAGTCTTGTATAAATTCAGTGATTGTCTCTTTTTTCTTTAATTCAGTAACAAGTGTTCTAACTGTGACTATCCCTTCGTTGTTTTCAAATTTCAACTCAGACATCATCATCATCATTCAGTGTTTTAAATCTGGGTTTTGTCTCTGTTAATGGGGGTGGCTGGATCTACCTCACACCATCTTGCCCGGTTTTTGGGTGTCCTCCCTTCTCAAACCCAGGATGAAGGTTTGCACTTTCCTTTTTCAGGTAGGCAGGTGCAGCCCATTCTCCTTTGCTGTCATGATGCTAGGGCCCCCTACCAATACAAGTCTAAATAAGTGAATATTATCAATCAAGGTTTATAAAATCTAATATAGTTTGATAAAACAGTTTAATATATATTATTGCAGTATAACAGTTAAAAATAACATGAAGAATCTGAATTTACCAAAATGTTTCAAAACATTAAATATTCCATTTACTGTGTTCTTGTAAATAGCGTGAATAAGAGTGTATTTATGATTTGTTTTTTGTCAATCTCATTATAACAAATCTTTTGATACAACAGATATGGCCATGTGGATACAGTGTTTGCTTTGTTACCACAGGGTTTTGAGTTCTATCTCGATGCATGGCATATTGAGCAAGTGTCTTTTGTTGTAGCCTTAAGTTAGCCTAGTCCTTAAAAATGAAATTGATAGAAGAAAACAGTCTAGCAACCCATTGTGTGTGTATGTGCCACTAGGACATGAAGTAGACAATGTGTATATGTGTGGCAGCAATATATATGTGTACATTCTTTAAACATGCTGGTGCATATAGTGTTGGAATTTTTGTTGATAGGTGTTATGTGGGTATGTAGGGGGTGGGTGGGTTTAAATATAGGGACTGAGGTGGATAATGTGTGTTAAGCTGAAAAAAGTGAGGTTAAATGAGAAGGGGGTTGGGATTTAAGATTGTTGAAGACTAAAATCTGAAGGGGTAAAATTTCCTGTTCCAGATGGCGATGGGAGTTCAGGAAGACTTCTGCAAGAGCAATCTGAACAAATGTTCAAAGGTATGACTAGCTGAGTGGAAGTGGCATGAAGCTAGAGTGTTGTTCTTATGTCCCATAATTTGTTGGCAAAATGATCGGCTTGGCATCAACTAGTTTGTCCTATGTAAATAGAGAGGCAAAAAGAGCAGAGGATGCAGTAAATTAGATTGAAGGTGTGTGGAGTCAGTAACATGGAAGAAGTGGTAATGGGTATCAGTGAGATCAGGAGTGTTTGAGAGGAAGGGATATGCATGGCAGTGTGAGCGAGAGCAAAGGGAGAAGCCAGGTTGACTGCCAGGAGTGAGGAAAGATACAAACCAGTAACTTGTATTTGGTTATGGGTGTATTTGAAAAAAAGGGAGGGGTGAGTTGGGAAAAATATAGAAGGTGACAGGGCAGGATTCAAGGTGCAGAAAGCTTGTTATATATTGCATTGGAGTGATAGTATGGAGAAATGGTAGGTGAGGGGTAAAAATGGTAGGTGAGGCAGGTAAAAGTGGGACAGGCTCAGGAAGAGATGGCTGATGCATGGTTAACAATCATTGATATACCAACCATATAGTTCAGGAATGAGAACAGGGAACTGAGAATATAGCTGATGAACAGGTTCATGTAGTTGGGGTCCATCTCATTCCCATTGCCATTCCCAAGACTTGTTGGTAGAACTCTCCTCTGAATGGAAAGCAATTTAGGTTAAGAATAAGTTCAGCCTAATAGATGAGAGTAGAAGCGCTAAGCTAGGGATGGGTGTTTTGGTCTAGAAAATGTTTGAGGGTGAGGAGGCCTTCATTATGAAGAATGACAGTGTAAAAGGGTTTGATATCAAGGATGAACAGGAGATGGGAAGGTCCTGGAGGGAAAGAGAAGAATTTGAAGAGATAAAGTGTGTGATAGGTATTATGAATGTGGAAGGGAGTGTAGCCACCAGGGGAACAAAGATGAGGTCAAGATATGTAGATATTAATTCTGTAGGGCACTTGCAGACAGAGAGATAATGGTATAGCCAGGATTGTTGGGTTTATGGATCTTGGGAAGGAAGCAAATGATAGGTGTGCATGGGGTTCAGACGAAGAGGTTGGAGGTAATAGGGAGCAGGAGGGATGAGGAAGTGAGTTTGTTGCTAGTGGAGGAAATGATATGTTGGTTGTGAGGCATGTGTTGGAGGGTAGAAGACAAGAGTTGAAAGTGGTAGTCTTGTAGAGGTTTGCACAACTACAGCTCTGCCCTCGTCAGCTGATTTAATGCTGAGGTTCTCAGAGTTGGAGGCAATGAAAGGCCTAAAGTTTGGCTTGGGAGATGTTAAGTTGTCAGTCATACTTATGGATTAAGGGTATGGTAACAAATGCTTGCAAACTGTTCAACTGCATGGAAGTGACCAGGGGCTGACATCCAATGGGATGATGCAGCCCAGGTCAGTGAAGCAGTCATGTTTACTTGGTGCGGGTAGGACACCTTCCCTTCACCACCTAACCTACTTTCCTCCTCCTCCTCTCTTGCTACTCCTCTTCATGTTGTAACTATTCCTCCTGATTTTCCTCTCTCTAAAGCTGAGCATTCCCAACTCTGTAGGGGGACTTCATTTCATATCCCTTACCCTATACAGCAATGAATTTCAAACCTAGGCTGACATCAGACACTTTGTGCACCATGACATGCATGGGGCAGGAGATAGCAGCAGGTGTATGAGTGTTGGCAGTGGAGGGGAGAGTGGTGGTGGTGTGAAAGTAGGTATTGCAAGGAGTGGGGAAAGAGGTGGGTGTAATGGTGTAGGGTGAGAGAGGGTGGGTGAGTGATTGAAGCTTGTAGTTCTTGGTGTAAGAAAGAAATTATTTGGGCTTTGATGGCCCTTCTAACACATGGCAGCATAGAAGGCTGATGTAAAACGATGATGATGATAGTTATTGCTGAGTTTTGCTTGCTTTTAGTTGGTTGGTCTAGAAAGATTAAAATATGATACAGTATTCATAAAATTAATTTGTCTGACTAAAAGAAATTAGCAGATATTGACACTGCTAATAAATACAGTTAAATATTTGGTGACCTCATTAAAACCATGATTTAACTTTAAAATACAATTTTAATTTTATTCTTTAAAACTAAAATTGGTGTATTCCAATACACCAGCATTTTTGATAACCAAACACCACTCAGGTCTCAAGGGTGCTGGACAGGCAAAACAGTGTTGTATAATTCCTGCATTTGCAGTAGTATGGTAAATTGAGGGGAATTTTATTTGACAGTGCTTAAAGAATGAATTTTTTTCAGTTGTATACAAAAGCATGGTTGTGTGGTTGAGAAGTTTCACTTCACAATCACATGGTTTGAAGTTCAATCTCAGTATGTGACACCTTGTCTTCTGGTATAGCCTCAGGTTGATCTATACTAGGGGTTCCCAACCAGGGTCCACGAGTAAAAATTGTAATTTGTGGGTCCATATATAAAATTTGTTTACTAGGAGAGGTACCTGTATTTATTGAAATTTTCAAGATTTGTATTTGGAATTTCATCATCATCATCGTTTAGCATCCGCTTTCCATGCTAGCATGGGTTGGACGGTTCACCTGGGGTCTGGGAAGCCAGAAGGCTGCACTAGGCCCAGTCTGATCTGGCAGTGTTTCTACAGCTGGATGCCCTTCCTAACGCCAACCACTCCATGAGTGTAGTGGGCGCTTTTTACGTGCCACCGGCACAGGTGCCAGATGAGGCTGGCAAATGGCCACGATTGGATGGTGCTTTTTACGTGCCACCAGCACAGAGGCCAAGCAAGGCTGGCAACGGCCACGATCGGATGGTGCTTTTTACGTGCCATCAGCACGGAGGCCAGTCGGGGCGGCGCTGGCAACGGCCATGTTCGGATGGTTCTCTTATGTGCCACCTGCACTGGTATCACACCCACAATTTCCATTGATGTTGAGCAATTTCGATTTTGATTTTTTGATTTATGTTATAAATATAACGAAATTGCTTCATTGTTAGTTTTTACTAACCTACAAACAAATATTTTATTTCAAAAATTCACATGTGCATATATGGGATCCACAGATGATAAAGATAGCTCTCAGAGGGTCCACAAGCAAAATAAAGTTGGGAACCCCTGATCTATATCTTGTCAGTGAAATTTGGTAGACAGAGACAATATATGGCAGTCTGCTGCATGTACATGTGTGTGTTCTTGCATTGAATTCACTTAGAGAGTAGTGACATGCATGTCCCATTGCTTGACAGTTTGACAAGTGAAGATGAGCACTTTACTTGGAAAACAAATAAGGGTTGACACCAGGGGCATCTAGCTGTGGAACACTGCCTCAAGAAGTCCCATTCAAGCCATAGCATCATAGAAAAAGCAGATGCAAAAATGATAACACTGGTGATAACACTGTAAGCTATTAAATATCCACCAGGCTTCATATAAATTTATATTTTTTTATTTATATTTTTTAATAAATTTTTATAAAAATTTATAATATAAATCTCCTGCCCCATACATGTTATGGTGCACAAAGTGTTTGATGCCAGCCTAGGTTTGAAATTCATTGCTGTATAGGGTAAGGGATATGAAATGAAGTCCCCCTACAGAGGAGAGAGTGCTCAGCTTTAGAGAGAGGAAAATTTATAAAAAATTATATATTTTTTTTATTGAAGGTGTTTATAGTATAAAAGTAAAAGTAATCTAATGTAGATACCTTATAGACAGAAATAATTATTTATAATTTAGGCATAAAACCAGCAGTTTCTTTTCCATTTTTTGTTTTTAGTGAGAGAGGAGTTAATCAATACAATCAACCCCGGTCCTTCATTGATACTTTATTTTACCAACCCTGAAAAGATCAAGATTAAGTTGAAATCAGATTCTAAGTAACCAGAACAAATAATGCAAAGCATTTTTTCTGATGTTCTCATGGTTCTGCTAATCCACCAGCTTTCATAGACAGAAATAAAAGCATTATTACAAATCAAAGTCTTAACCATCATGGCTGAAATTCTCTTGATCTAAGGTTGCTGGTTATTCAAAGCTTGCCTGGAGTTACACAATAGCTATTGCTAAGATGGTATGGTATTGTAAAAAAATGATCTTGGACTTAACAAAAGTACATTGAAAATGAAATACACACACACAGCACGTTTGCGTTTTCTGTAGTAATAGAATGAACAATGAATTTACTTGATATTCCAAACAATTTCATCTTTGAGACTAACATCAATAAGATACAAGCCAACAGTAAAACTGCTACATTGTTGCTTGACATGCAAAAAATAACAGCCAAATAGCCTTCAACTCTTCCAGGGAGTCTTAAAAAGAATGAGAAAATGCATCTGAGAATGTAGTTTTACTAACAATTTACCCAGTAAAAAAATATCAGAAAGACCAGGGCTAGAATGCCTTTGATCATAGGTGTGTTTGTTGAAGACTGACCTGGGGCTAAGCAACAACAAGCTGGTTCAGTAGAAACTGTCACCTTTTATGAATTGAAAAAATGGTGTCTGTTTTCTTCCCCTGCTGTTTGGAAGAGAAATACAATATTCTGTAGCAGCCATTTAGTATGACAATTAAACAGCAAGAGCTGGTTATTAACCTGTAAAGGTGAGAATAATTATCTCTTAAAAAATTTATTTCAACTGCAGAAGAAATCCTATACTCCAGCTGATAGCAGTAGAAGAAGTAGTAGTAGTAGTAGCAGTGATTTCACTAATATTATACTGCTGTTACTGACCATTAAATAGCCCCAAAGCTTGCAAGTACCCTATTTCCTGGCATCAAGAATGTTATTTTTACACTAAAATAAGTTACAATAATGAAAATATACCTGTACTCTGTAAAAGTCAAAGGTTAGATTTTACATTAGTCAATTTGACCCCCAATGGAGGGTTAGCTGTACTAAACTTATTGTCTTCATGCTGTAAAAGTAAAAGACCCCTTACAGACTAATAGGGTCTATTATGTTGCTAAGCCACTAACAAAACATTCTTTTCTTTTTTCTTTTACTTGTTTCAGTCATTTGACTGCAGCCATACTGGAGCACCGCTTTTAGTCAAGCAAATCGATCCCAGGACTTATTCTTTGTAAGCCTGGTACTTATTCTGTCGGTCTCTTTTTGCCGAACCACTAAGTTACGGGGATGTAACCACACCAGCATCGGTTGTCAAGCGATGTAGCGGGGACAAACACACACACACATATATATACATATATACGATGGGCTTCTTTCAGTTTCCGTCTATCAAATCCACTCACAAGGCTTTGGTCAGCCCGAGGCTATAGTAGAAGACACTTGCCCAAGGTGCCACACAGTGGGATTGAACTTGGGACCATGTGGTTGGTAAGCAAGCAACTTACCACACACCCACTCCTGCACCTATACATGTTTGGGAAGTTTGTAAAACAACCAGATACCTTGATTTTGTTTTTTATATGTTCCAGTCATTAGACTGCGGCCATGCTGGGGTATCACTTTGAAGAATTTTTAGTCAGCTGAATCGGCTCCAGTTTCTTTTTTTTTTTTTTGTAAGCCTGGTACTTATTCTATTGGTCCTTTTTTTGCTGAACCACTAAGTTATGAAGATGTAAATACAGCAACTCTGGTTGTCAAGCAGTAAGTGTGGGAGATAAACACAGACACAAAGACACACATACATAAATGGGCTTCATTCAATTTTCATCTACCAAACCCACTCACAAGGCTTTTGTTGGCCTGAGACTAAAGAAGACACTTGCCCAAGGTACTATGCAGTGGGATTGATTCTGGAACCATGTGTTTGGGAAGCAAGTTCCTATCGTTGGGAAGCAAGATCCTTACCACACAACTACGCCTGTTAATCCCTATTTTTTTCCTAATTTTCAAGTCAGAATAGTGTGTCTAATTGTTCCAGGTGCCTACGAATTTCCAAGCACACAAACACCCTGTTACCCGATTTTCCCCTTAACCCAGTGATAGATCTAGGATGTGACAGCTGAAAGGAAGAGGAGGTTCATGAGCAACCAGTTGGTACGCATTTATGGTTGAATAGACTGGAGTAATAAGAAATGAAATGCCTTGCTCAAGGACAATGAGTTGCCTTCTCCAGGAATTTAATCTGAAACTTTATGACAAGGAGCCAAGAGCAACCTAACAACTAAACCATGCACCTTCACAATCAGAATATAAATATATTTAAATTGGACTCAACACTAAAACTAAACTGGCATTCCATTGGTTATGGCAATGTGGGTTCCTGTTGAACTGATCAACAGAACAGCCTGCTCATGAAATTAACGTACAAGTGGCTGAGCACACCACAGGCATGTGTACGCTTAACGTAGTTCTCAAGGAGTTTCAGCGTGGCACAGAGTGTGACAAGTCTGGCCCTTTGAAATACAGGCAACATGAAATAAAATTTCTTGCTCAAGGAAACGACTTGCTATCAGAAACTGAACTGATGATCTCATTGTTGTTTGAACCCAGTTAGTCTTGACTGAGCAACTCATAATCACAGATTTCCCAGCCATGAACACCACATCCTTCTTTTCAAGTAAATTAAATTACCCGATACATTCTTTAAGATGGTAGGGTGAGATTTAAAGGAAATTTGACTGCCATTTCTAGTGGATTGAATGACAGCACAGAGGTTTCTTTAGTGCATTGGGCTTTATGTTAGTCTGAAAATCAAATCTTTCCTTCATTTGATTATTAAAGCATCAAAGTAAAAGTTTTACAAAGTTGAATGTAAATGTATACCTAATGTAGTTAACCATATAGACAGGAATAATTATGCATAAAGGAGCAAGTCCAAACCAGTTTGATGTATATGCTTCTCTCTCCCCACCTCACTGTTTCTATAAGCTAGGTCTCCTCTTTCTTTTTCTGTGTGTGTGTGTGTGTGTGCGTAGACAAAGTTGTGGGGTTAAGAGGTTTGTTTCCCAACCATGTGGTTTGGGGTTCAGTTCCACAGGGGGCACTTTGGGCAAGTGTCCTCTACTTTAGCTCCAGGACAAGAAAAGTATATGGTAGATGGAAACTTAAAGCTGCCATTCATATGTGTGTGTGTGTGTGTGTGTGTGTGTGTGAGTGTGTGTGTATGTGTGTGTGTATATGTGTCTTGATACAGCACAATAATTGAAAATGACCTCAACGTCATCATATAAGTAGTGTTGCTTGTTTTCTGGCTTTCATGAAAAGATGTCTGGCCAATATTATTTTACTTAAGAACTCAGTGACAATTGGTAACAGAAAGTGTGTTGGCCACAACAAATTCTATCTGACCTATGCAAACATGGAAAAAATGTACATTAGAATGATGATGATATCACAGGAAAGTTATTATTTTAGCCATTGTTACATTCACTTTGGTTTCAGTTTTTTTTTTCCTTGATAATATTGTCTACTTGTCTTGCCTAGGGTTCGCAATTTCTGATGGAGATGTAGTGGTGCCAGCATGACATACAGTGTGTCTTTGGTAGTTCTTAGATCTACCAGAGGCCATCTTTTGCCATTTATGACAACAGCTGAATTCTTCCAGAAAGAGATAGAAACAAACAATAAAAAAGAGAGAGAGAGAAAGAGAAGAGTCAACCTCAGTATAAAGCTGGTATTTTAATTATTAGCCTTGATGAAAAACAAAGTTAACCTTGGCAGTTTTTGAACTCAGAGCATAGAAAGTCAGAATGAATACTGCAAGCTAATCTATCCAAAACTAATGACTTTATCATAGTAATGTCGACTATGGGTTGTTAAATATTTGTCACACCACTTACATGTGGCACCTTGAGTGTGTTCTAGTGTAACTACAAACCAACAAGTGCTTTGTAAGGGAATTTGGTACATAGAAACTAGAAGAGATCAGTCATATGTAAATATTTTGTGTGTAAGTGTCCATAAACAATGATATTCTATGCCTCTCACTGCTTGAGTGAAGCTAGTGACAAGGACATTCAGTGTTGATATTATGATTTGTCACTCTCTGATTTTCAATGTCCTCTAGACTACAGAAAAAAGAATCCCTTTCTTGCAAAACAGGAAGTGAATCTGGTTGTAAAAACCTGCCACAAATATCTTCCAGTGAATGCTAAATAGATGAGTACATATATATACATACATATATATATATATATATATATATATATATACACATGTATATATATATATGCACATACACATATACCCATACTTGCAAACACTTACATCAAATGAACATATATACTTTTACACGCAATTCTTGTTTGGAACAATATCTCAAAGCACATAAAGCTATAAATAATAGCATATAAATATTGGGTTGAAAAGTCCTGTTGGATAGAAAAAGTCAAAGGTGTGACAATATTTACATGCTATTATTTATAGCTTTATGCACTTCGAGACCCAGTGTTTGAAAAAAGAATTATTTCACATTTCTTTTGAAAGCTTATAAAATTCTTATGACATCAGTAATGTATTGTTTTTCTGTAGTTTCAGCTCAGAACTGTGGCCATATATAAAGGGTAAAGACCCCCTTCAGTCATGAATGACCATGGGATTGCACCTAGAAAGTTACCCTCCTACACACAAGTCCGGGCAAGGTTGTTTATGGAAGACCAGCAGTCGCCCATGCATACCAGCCTCCCCTCTCCACGCCACCAGTGTTATCCAAGGGAAACACAAAGGTCGATACAGCTTGGCACCAGTGACGTCGCAACTCATTTCTACAGCTGAGTGAACTGGAGCAACATGAAATAAAGTGCCTTGCTCAAGAACACAACACGCAGCCCGGTCCGGGATTCGAGCTCACAACCTCACGATCGTAAGCTCGACGCTCTAACCACTGAGCCAGGCAGGTGGTGTACAAAACAAACAGATGTATTAGTATAACGCTCAGGAATAGAAAAAGCCTTTTACGTTTCGAGCCTACACTTTTCTACAGAAAGGGACACAGAAAAAACAAGGAGAGAAAAAAATGTGTGTAGTGTCTAACGATCTATCATGGCAGTGCAATATATAGAGTCATAGAATCTTGTGGCCATACATACAAACTTTTGTATGTATACACCAAGTTGAAACATTGGTGCAACCATGATGTTCTGGTGATCTGAAGATCTAGCCTTCTTTATCTGCATTGATTTGTAAATTTACAACTCTATTGTACAATGCATAGCATATATATTGGTGCAGACATGTAAACATAATTCACTATTCACAGAAATTATTGTTACATGATGTAGGTTGCAAAACAGCTGTAATCCTAAGGATATCAAGTGGCTAAATAAATAAATTCATCTCTCCTATGTCCTGATGTTTTATGGTTTACACACACACACACACATTCATAAAAAAGGGATAGAAATAGCTAACATGAGTCTTAGGTCAAAATGCAAACTTTGGCTATGACAAAATGTTTAATTTACTCAATCTTATTGTCTTCAATAGTTTTTAAAGTCCTCCATGAATTATAAGTAGTTCTCTTGAGAAAATAACCAGCTTCATTTAAATATCTATTTAAAGACAATTATCTTAACTTAAGCATCTGTTAACCTATTTATATATTTATTTATAAAGTGAGACTTGCAATTAGAAATATATTCATCACAGGATATCTTCATTATATTCTCTTTTATAAAAACTAGACGTTTTAATACATGCTTGCTATGCTTCTAATTATGACCATCTGTATCGTTAGTGAATGAAGAAACTTCTACATAGTCATTCTTGTGGTGGAAATAACAGCCAAGTCTCCCTGAAATCCTACCCGACATCTTAAAAGAGAGAAAAAGGACATCTTAGATAATGTGATCCTTGGATACATTATATTGGAAAAGTTAGGAAAAAGGTGGGATAACTGGAACGCTTTTTGATTAGATGTCTGCATGATCAGAACTTTCCTAGGGCTAAAAATCCGCCTACAGTATTGCTATTTGATTTTTATTCTCAAAATACTTGATTATTGTGGGGTCATATAGTAGGCAAGTTATCTAACATTTTTTCAAAAAATAGGTACCAGCTCCCTTTTATCACATTTTAAACAAGTCAATGAAGTCATTCAACTTTCTAGAAATAACAGCCAGATCTCCCTCAAAATATATCTTACTCTCATACAGAGGAGGACACATGGTAGTCTACAGTACACTTGATTAAATTGAGACCCCCTTCAGTCATGAATGACCGTGGGATTGCACCTAGAAAGTTACCCTCCCAGGCACAAGTCCGGGCAAGGTTGTTTATGGAAGATCAGTAGTCGCCCATGCATACCGGCCTCCCCTCTCCATGTCACCAGTGTTATCCAAGGGAAAAGCAACAGCAGATACAGCTTGGCACTTGTGACATCACAACGCATTTCTACAGCTGAGTTAACTGGAGCAACATGAAATAAAGTGTCTTGCTTAAGAACACAACACACAGCCCGGTCTAGGATTCGAACTCACAACCTCACGATCGTAAGCTCAATGCTCTAACCACTGAGCCATCTGCATTCACCTACAGTACACTATGCCTGAATAAAAAGAATGAGCAGTCATAGCATGGTACTTTGGGCAAGTGTCTACTATAGCCTTAAGGTAATAAATGCTTTGTGATTGAATTGGATAGATGGAAACTGTGTGGAAGCCTCTTCTATATGTGTATGTATCTGTGTTTGTCTTTCCTACTATTTAACAACCATAACAGGGTTAACCCCCTCCCCCCCCCAGCTATTGTTGGAACTCATTTACAGCTGTGTGGACTGGAGCAACATGAACTGAAATATTTTTGCTCAAGAACAGCACACTGCCTAGCCTGGGAATTGAAATCATGACCTTACAATTAGGAGTGCAACAACCAAATCACTAGGCTTTTTGCCTCCACATGGATTAAGTTTACTATTGAAGAATAGTAATTAACACTGTTGAGCTTCTACATAGTTTCCATCTGCTAAATTTTATTCACAGGGTTTTGGGTGATCTGAAGCTATAGTAGTATTTTCTTGGTTAAGGTGCTGCGTAGTGGAATCGAACCCCAAATCACAGTCATTAAGTGAACATCTTAATCACAAACCTGTGTTTTATTGCATCCGCATTACATTATGAAAGAGCGTTATATCTCGCTACTGATGAAGTATTGTGATGAAGTAAGGCAACACACATACAGAGTACTGGATTAACCATTAAGCAAAATAAGTATGTGCTTAGGGCATCAAGAAAAGAGGGCACCACAGAAATGGTAAATGGTTTACAGCACAAAAGAAATCACTTTAAACTTTTTCACATAATATCTGAAGTTGTTTATATATTTGGAAATATGTTATTTTGAAGTGTTCACAGTGTCACAGTGAGGATCTGATCAGAGACTTTGAACTTAAAGTTATGGGGATGTAAACACACCAGCATCAGTTGTCAAGTGATGCTGGGGGGGACAAACACAGACACACAAGCATACACACACACACACACACACACACACATATATATATGACAGGCTTCTTTCAGTTTCCGTCTACCAAATCCACTCATAAGGCTTTGGTCGGCCCGAGCTATAGTAGAAGACATTCGCCCAAGGTGTCACGCAATGGGACTGAACCCAGAACCATGTGGTTGGTAAGCAAGCTACTTACCACACTGCCTAAATACATATACATGCATAATACCTTTCAAAACGAGCCTTTATGCAGCTGCTTGCCTTGCCAGAAATAATACCTAATTTTTTTCTTCCCATCATACCCTGTTGTCTTAAAAGAAGGAAATATTTGAATTGTGTGGTTCTGACTATTTGAGAAAAACGAAATATAGATAGGATGCTCAAAGCTTGAATGCCTTTGATCTGAAGCCCACTCAGTCAAGACTGCAATTAAACAATAACAATAACAACAATTTTCCTTATTTTATCAGAACACCTTGATGATGGAGTGTTGAACCAACTTGATATGAATCATTTAAACTTTCAGGTTAATTAACTTCCTCTTTTAATGGTGTTTTCTTTTGTTATGTGATATACTGAGTCTCAATTAGTCCAGTCTGATTAACATCAGGTACTCTTTTATTACATATATACAACATATATACATATTACATTTCCTTAGATAAAGTTTGAATGCATAACCTTTACACTGTAGTGTTGGAGGTAGAATAATTTTGTTTTTTTGCTCTTACAACTTTGCTACTGTGCTGCAAATATTCAACATTAGTTGATCAATTACATTAACAGAAGTTTTGTAATAATACAAGGTCTTATATAGCCCTTTTACATGGCTTGTATAAAACTCCTAAAATTAAGATTCTATTTTTAAGTAATCAGTAATATGTTCAGTACTACATGATATTTTTGAAATACACTGTCCTTGTTTCTATTAATTTTGAAATTAGTTAGCTTTTAGCATTCATATTACTCTCTATCAAATGTTTGTTTGTTCCTTCTTGAGCCACGCCTGGCTCATAGGACTGGTTTCCTGGTTTCCTTGGCGTATAGGTTCCCTACCTTGATGAGACGCCGGTCCATCGCAGGTGAGCTGCAAGATACAGGAGGAAAGAGTGAGAGAAAGTTGTGGCAAAAGAGTCAGCAGAAATTTGCCATTACCTTCTGCTGGAGCTGTACAGAGCTTAGGTGTTTCGCTCATAAACACACACATCACCTGGTCTGAGATTTGAACCTGCGATTCCTTGATGCGAGTCCACTGCTCTAACCACTAGGCCATTTTGAAGATATGATTATTTTTAGAATGATATTATAGGGTAGGTGTAAGGGGCTGGATTTGACCAGTTTAAACTTAAAGCAAGTAGAATATTTGGGCCTGATATGGCCTGTTTAAATATCAAAGGGTTAAGCTAGTGTAAATTACCATGAAATCTTGATGGAAGATTTTAAGTGAAGCCACTTTACACAAGAAGTTTATACCATAGGACCAAAAGGAGTCTCAAGTGGGTTGGTACCAAAAGGGTTGAATAAAATCAAATGTTTATCTCAAGCATACAGGTTCATTAGTCTGGAGCTTATCCAGATTTTCAAGGGGGTTAGGCTGAGAGTAGAAAAACCCTTTCTGAACAGAATGCCAGTCTATGACAAGTTTAACTCCTTCTCGTATGTTACTGGTTCTCATTTTCAGCTAAGTGAACTGGAACAATATGAAATAAAGTGCCTTGATGAATAACACAATGCACCATGTTGTCCAAGAATTGAACTCACAAACAGCTGTAACCCAACACCCTCACCACCAAACCACATATCTTCACAAATAAACTCACAGGCAATAATATATTGTCTGTCTTATGATATTTGTAATGAACTACAAAGCAACATAAGTGAAATTTAGAAAAATAATAGGCAGTGGATGTTATATTAATTGAAAACTCAACTTGTAAACCCAGTTTTTACTAAGTTCATTACTAAAACGAGTTTATGCATCTCCAAAGTTACTTAACAGCTGTACAGTGTTTTGGTGGCAGAATGTTAAAAAGAGCCTGTCATGAACTTATTGGTTCTGAGTTCAAACTCATCCATTTCCATTGTAAGCTAGAGAAATGAATGGAGGTTCTTCCCAATGTTCCATCTAATTTCTCTGAGCCACTGAGCAGAAGTTTTGATTGTTTGCTCAATTTTATACTCTTTTACTTGTTCCAGTTGTTGGATGGTGGCCATGCTGGGGCACTACCTTGAAGGGTTTAATTGATCATGTTGACTACAGTACTTATTTTCTAAATAAGATATTTATTCTATCAGTGTCTTTTTACTGATTCACTAAGTTACAGGGATGTAAACAAACTACATCAGTTCTCAAGTGCTGAGGGGACAACAGATACAAAGGCACACACATATATGCAATGAGTTTCCATAGTATAAAATTCATTCACAAAGCATTGGTCAGTTCAGAGCTGTAGTAAAAGACAATTTCATAAGGTGCCTTGCAGCAGGACTGATCCTAAAACCATGCAGTTGCAAAGCAAACTCCTTAAACACACAGCCATGCCATGCCTGGTTTGAGCAAGAATATTTTACATTCAAAGCATTCAAACCTTCATGTACCTTATCAAGTACATCATAATTGTATCATTGTTTTAACATATCCAGTTCCATTCTTGCTTGGGTTAGACAAGAGTACATAGGGGCAGTGCTTTCTATGGTTGGATACCCTTCATGACATCAGAACTCTGCATTTTTCCAAGTGAAGCATTAATCTCCCAATGTATCAAAAATGAAACAGCCTGGTTATGGTTACACAAAAACTGGAAACAAACTACACCTTACAAATGAGCCATTTGTTTACAAAGATCTTGCACCATGTTAAGACTTTCAAAAAAGACCAGACATACTTTTGTAGTGGACTGCAAGCAAACAAGACCATCCACAAGCCTTTCTTTACAATCAGTGAAAACATGCGAAGATGAGGGAAATAGACTCACACAAGAACACACATAAATTATAAAATAAATGTGCCCTTTTAAAGCCTAGCCAGGCTCATGGACCCGGTTTCCCAGTTTCTATGGCGTATATTCCCCAGCTGGACGGGACGCCAGTCCATCGCACCGTTACTCATTTTTGCCAGCTGAGTGGACTGGAGCAACGTGAAATGAAGTGTTTTGCTCAAGAACACAACGTGTCACCCGGTCCAGGAATCGAAACCACAATTTTATGATCATGATGCTGACACCCTAACCACTAAGCCACGTGTCTCCACACACACATATTACTTTTTTTTTTCATCTTTTTACTTATTTCAGTCATTTGACTGCAACCATACTGGGGCACTGTCTTGAAGGGTTTAGTTGAATAAATCAACTCCAGTACTTAGTATTGTACTTATTCTGTTGGTTTCTCTTGCCAAACCACTAGGTTACAGGGACATAAACAAACCAGCACCGGTTGTCAAGTGGTGGTCGACGATAAACACACACATACACATATCTCTTATATAAAATCCGTTTCGTCTGTCTGCGTGTGTGTCCTCTCGGATCTCGGGCATCCTCCATCCAGCTGTGCTCAAATTTGATATGTAGATACCGACGGTATCAGGGCGTGTATAAGTCTTGAATAAATTACAAAAATCGATTCCAGGTGAGAATGCGATCGATAAAGCCGTGGGAACGTGCATTTGTACACGCAAAGTACATCAGCTGTTGCAATGTACTTACTGGTACTTTAAACTCTTTGGTTGCATATTTGTGTGAATAAAATTGTTTTTCTTTGGAATAGAAAAAAGTCTATCTTTATTTCTTCTTTTGCTGGTGTCTCAAATTTAGGTTAAATCAGTGTTTCTCAAAGGGGAGGCCTATGGAATGGTCAGACAAGTTGTTTTGAGAAAATTTGGTTTAACCCTTTAGTATTTAAACCGGCCATATCCGGCCAAAATAGCTAATCTGTTTTATGTTCAAATTGACCAGATCCAGGCCCTCACACCTACCCTACAATGTTATTCTATATTAAGTAATTGCACCATCAAGATCTTGAAGATATGAGATAATGCATGATTAATTCAAATCAATGGGAATCAATAAGCATTATGTTTGATAGAATAATCTGAACACTAAAGGGTTAAATGTTTGACAACTCAGCACCGTCAATTGGATGGGGGGGGGGAGTTTTGCTCGAATTCATATATACACAATAGACTTCTTTAGTTTCTGTTTACCAAACCCACTCACAGGCTTTGGCTGGTGCTATAGTAGTAGCTGGTGCTATGCAGTGGATTGAACATGGAAACAGGTGGCTGGACAACAAATATCTTACCACATAGCCATCCCTGTGCCTGTATATATATACATTTAAAAATTAGAATGATTGGTAACATTTCGAAGTGGATGGTACCAATGTAGTGGCTGCTCAGTTGAGCATCCATGTGGCTTAAAGGAAGCATTGATTTTGCTCATATGTCGACAAGAATGGGACTTAACCATTTTGTTTATTGAGTGCGTGTCTGATACATGCACATCATATCTCTTTGCCACTCCTTTCAGTTCTCTGTTTATCTAAATATAAAGACACAATTTACTCTTTCTTTACCATAATTTTCTCCCTACTGACTCCCACCATGATGTGTGTTTGTGTGCGCGCACAGATACACACACACACAGAAGTATACCTATATATATATACACACACACACACAGAAGTATACCTATATATATATACACACACACACACACACACACACACCACACACACACACAGAAGTATACCTATATATATATATATATATATATATATATATATACACACATTAATATATATGCATGAATATGCATATACACATGTATATGTAAATGCACATGTATATATGCACATATAGGTATACATGTATTTGTATATATGGGCATATGCATGTATGCTTATACACACGTACAAATATATGCATGCGTGTGTGTGTGTATATATATATATATATATATATATATACATACACACACACGTGTATGTACACTGTATGTTTCTATGTTCATATATGCATATATAGATATATGTATATAAATATGTAGGTATTTGTTTACATAATCTGCCCTCTGTTCATCCAAATAGGTGAGGCTAAAATACAACTGTATTATTTACTTTCTCTAGTTTTCCATTATATTATAATAACACTATTATAATAACACTATTATAACAGGATATTATGCTCTAGGTTTACACAAAACATCTTATTTATACTATAGAACTTGCACTGAATACTCCATAGACAGATATTTAGATGTCTATATATTCCAGATGTCTGATACACTGGCAGAGAAAAGCATTTTCATAAAAGGTTTTATTTTTGGGAGTGTTGACATCCAATTGTGTGAAGATCTTTGAAACAGTGCTTCTAATTAGCCACACATGCAGTGGAGCAAAGAGGAAGTGCTTGTGAAAACATCCACATACTGACTACGTTTTATGAAAAGCTTATTTTAGTTTACTTTTTTAATGGTTAACTCTTTGCCTGTCCAAAGCATTTTCCTAAGTTTGTCCTTTATGTCCAAACTGGATTTCAGACTTTTAGTTAACCTTTGCTTCATACATTCTGAGTAAATATAAAGCTTTATTGTCATAAGTTTCGCTTTAGAGGTTGAAAAAATTTGGGTTCATGTATCATATTCATATATGATATATATACCCAACATGGATGCCAGAGAAATATGTCTATTGTATCTGGAGAAGGGTTAAGTTGTATAACCCACACATGGCAATATGCTTAGAATGATGACTGGTCAATTGCATTTTGGGCAACTCTGTTCTTGCCAAATATTTCCTCATTATTGGTATCCATAGCTATCTGCATGGGTGTGTGTAGGAGTGGCTGTGTGGTAAGTAGCTTGCTTGCTTACCAACCACATGGTTCTGGGTTCAGTCCCACTGCGTGACATCTTGGGCAAGTGTCTTCTACTATAACCTCAAGCCAACCAAAGCCTTGTGAGTGGATTTGGTAGACGGAAACTGAAAGAAGCCTGCCGTATATATGTACATATATGTGTGTATGTATGTGTATATGTTTGTGTGTCTGTGTTTGTCCCCTCAACATCGCTTGACAACCGATGCTGGTGTGTTTACATCCCCATAACTTAGTGGTTCGGCAAAAGAGACTGATAGGATAAGTACTAGGCTTACAAAGAATAAGTCCTTGGGTCGATTTGCTCGACTAAAGGCGATGCCCCAGCATGGCCACAGTCAAATGACTGAAATAAGTAAAAGAGTAAAAGAAAAGAGTGAATGTTTTTTTTTTCCGTTTTCTGTCTTAAGTATGACTGTCTGTTAAACTTCTAGTATGAATTTTAATTTGTACAAAGTATTCTACCATGCAATAACAATTGAAGAAGGCACTTATTGATATCCTTTCTTGGTCATCAATTTTTTTATAAGTATATCATTTCAGTCACAACTGAGACACCCCTTATTTGCCTACAATAACTCTAACCGATAGTTTTATCTAATAGATAAGAGGCTTAGCAAATATATATATTTAAAAATATAACAGTGTATAGAATATTTCTGTACACAAAGAGGAGACCTTTGACAGGACTCCTTGCATGCTAAAAAGGCCAGTTAAAACCTAAACCATGAAAAAAATTCATGAGGCACACTGATTTATAACACAAGAACGAACAAAAAAAATGAATTAGTTAATCCCAGACTTGAGTTTCACCATTAATTTCCAAATAAACTAATTTGAGATCTGTAGCTCATCAGCAAGATTGCTAATTAATTAATAATTATGTAGTTGTAAATATGTACTGAAAACATGTGCACAAGACAGATAGATTTTTATCCATTATGGATTTGAACTTTGTGCGTGAGCGTAAATATATAATCCAGCAGTAAATAAATAAATCTAAAACTGTGTTCTATACAGCCTCTGAATTATAAATATTACTTTCATAAATATGAGGGTAATAAATTAAAATAATTTATTATAATAGTTATATATAAAATAAGCAACAGGATGTGCAGAGGTGATGCAGTACGACTGTTTCAAGCAGCTCCATTTAATTGAACAATGCAATCATTACATCAATTTAAATGCAGGGCGATCCTCAGCTGCATAAATAATCAGTCAGACACATTTGTATAATTTTACTTAAATCCTCTAATAGGATTTAAGTAAAATTATACTAATGTGTCCGCCTGATTAAAAAAAAATTCTATTTATTTATGCAGCTGAGGATAGCCCTGCATTTAAATTGATGTAATGATCGCTTTGTTCAATTAAATGGAGCTGCTTGAAACGGTCGTACTGCATCACCTCTGGACTATCCTGTCACTTATTTTCATTTTATTTACCTTATTTTGAAGTTGTATGGATAATACCGCACTAAATTTTGGTGCTTCAACTCAAGTACCTAATTCATTTGAATATCTCTCTCTCTCTCTCTCTCTCTCTCTCTATATATATATATATATATATATATGTATATATAAAATCATTATTTAATGTTCGCTTTCCATGCTGGCATTGGCTGGATGGTTTGAGAGGGGACTAGCAAACAGTAGGGCTGCATTGAGTTCCAATGTAACCTTTGGCAAGGTTTCTATGACTGGATGCCCTTTCTAATGCCAACCGTTTTACAGAGTGTACTGAGTGCTTTTTTTAATGCTACTGGCACTACTGACAAACTGAATCTGTGAAACTGGTTCAATTCCTGGTTTTAGATATTTAGCCAACCCTGCCAAGGCTCTTGAGAAAAAAACCTTCAAGCAGTCATTAAGGTTAACCATCCATTGAGGCAGTATCTAATCAAGAAAGTGCAGCATTTGATTCTATTCACACATTAATGAATTGGATAAATAAGGCAGTATTGTGTCAAGAGCCTTTTGTGGTTCACATAACTGAAACAAAAGAACAACAGTAGTACAAATAAGGCAATCGTTATTCTTTTCTCTTTTTCTAAATGTTTGCATTGATTAGTCGTCTGATTTGGCAACATTACTTGGTAACCAATTACAGTGTGGTATGTATTTGTGTGTGAGAAAATCTGATACTTTGTTAGCCTCAGGCTTCAAAGTATTGTGAGTGTCAATAGTTAATGATATTGAGTAGATGATGAGCAGCTAATTAAAGTTAGCTTGATTATCTTTAGGTCAGCTCTGATTGAACAGATCTATGATCAAAGCTACTGAGAGAAATTTTACACAGCAGAACAAAACAGCTTTTGGGGAGTTTTCCTTATTCTATCTTAAAATTCAAGGAAGCCTTGACAGGCTTTTTTTAAAAATATATACTCTCTTTTTTACTCTTTTTCTTGTTTCAGTCATTTGACTGTGGCCATGCTGGAGCACCGCCTTTAGTCGAGCAAATCGACCCTAGGACTTGTTCTTTGTAAGCCTAGTACTTATTCTACCGGTCTCTTTTGCCGAACCGCTAAGTTACGTGGATGTAAACACACCAGTATCAGTTGTCAAGCGATGTTGTGGTGACAAACACAGACACACAAACATACATATACACACATACACATTACTTTTTTTATTATTTTTTACTGTATTTATTTTTTATGTCTGTATTTATTTTTTACTGTTTACATATATATATATATATATATATATATATACATATATACGATGGGCTTCTTTCAGTTTCCATCTACCAAATCCACTCACAAGGCTTTGGTCGGCCCGAGGCTATAGTAGAAGACACTTGCCCAAGGTGACACACAGTGGGATTGAACCCGGAACCATGTGGTTTGTAAGCAAGCTACTTACCACAAAGCCACTCCTACGCCTAAATGGGAAAATATTAGATATTTATTGGTCCCTGTCTGTCTTCATGATGTGCTGGGTAAACTCCATTCTATAGGCTCTGCTTATCATTAAAGGGTATTGCAGTTACAACAATCTTATTTTTTTAGGACAAAATTATTTAATGTCTCATTTCCCTGTTTAAGATGGCCAATTGTGATTTGAGGAAGATTTAGCTGCTATTTGTAGCAGGTTCAGTGACCATAGAGCAGCTCCCTTGTTTACTGAAATGGCAGAACACTTTAACATTTTCATTCCAATCACCTTACATTTTGATTTTAAACTGGACTTGAGTAGACTGTATTTTTCATTCTTTGAAATATGGTAAAATAAGTAACTGTAGCAGACTAGAACCAATTGATTTAGCTTTATACCAGTTGCATTGCTAAATTTCATATTCTGCATTGCCAAACTAATGTAAACTTCTATCAAGTAAATTATTTTTAATGGTGGAACTTGAAGTAATTAAAGCTATAAATAATAGCATGTAGGACATTGAGTTACAAAGGCTCTTTCATGGAACTATGCCACTCTGAAGGCTGTCCATGGGGCATGAGCCCATATCCACTGTAAACGTGACAGACGTTCTTTTCCCTTTGACTTTTTCCATCGAAGGGTTTTTTATAACCCAATTTTCTACAAATAAATTTTCTATTTATAGCTTTATCAGCTTTGAGCTCCACCTTTAAAAATATTTTACTTCCTAGCTCTTGAAGTTTCAAAATTCTAATAGTATAAGCATCTTTCACTGTACAGATATTATTTATCTTTTGCTCAACACACACACACACACACACACACTGAAGGGTACGCAAACTTTATATAAAGAATTACATACACTGGACGTGGAAAATACTTCGTAGAATTACTTCCAAGAACACATGACAGTTGCTGCCTTGCTAAGAACGTAGTACATGACTTCATTTGCATTTCTTCTGACTTGAAGTGTCATGTGACACTCTCTAGAGTGAGGCTTAAAGCAGTTTTAGATTTTTTTTTTTTGCCTCACGAATAAATGCTTTGGAGTACATTTCTTCCGGTTCTTTATGTTCTGTGTTCAAATTAAGATCAAGGTTAACTTTGCCTTTCATCATTTTAGAGTTGATAAAGTTAAGTACCTGTCTGGCACTGGAGTTAATATAATCAGATTGTCTCTCCTCTCAAAATCACAAGCCTTGTGGCAAGATTAGGAAAAAAAAGTTATTTGTGGTAATACAGCAAGTATTGTAGGTTGCTTCTGTTAATACAAAGCGTATATATTCCTTTTTAGAGTTTTTCTTTTTTCTTTTAATATTTTGGCATTATTACTTCCTTCTCTCTTAGATTTTTGCAGTAATTAAGTGAAATAAGAAACTGTTAAGTGTCTTTCACTTTGAATTAAAAATTAAGTCAAGACAGCGTTGTCTCTCCTAAACAGAATGATGTTAAAAACAGTTTCACTTTTGGACACAAAATATAATTGAGAAATGAACTAAAAATTAAACCAAGACAAAATGATATTAAAAACAGTCTCACTTTTGGACACAAAATATAATTGAGAAATGAATAAATATTCGAAAGGCATGAAGTTTTGAAATTGCTTTGTCTCTAAATATTAGCATTTTATGATCTGAGAGCAATTTAATGAGACAGGTTGTAATGTTTATAATGAATGTGAAGCATGCAAGCATGTCTTGTAACATGCTAATATTAATAATGTATTCACACAATAAAGTGTTTAGCTAAGTACAACCTTTACCAAAATCCTTTCCCTCTAGAAGCCTTATTCAGTTTGTTTAAATCATGTGGAAGCTTTGAGACAGTGAGTGAAGAGGATATAACTATAAATAGTAGCATGTAATATATCTGGTTAAAAAAACTTTTGGAAAAAAAAAAGGTTGAGGGTAATTTAAAATGATTTATTTCCTTATTTGAATAATAAAATTTTCTTCATTCAGATAGGTAATTATGTTGAACAGTACTGGTCATGTGACAAGAGTCATGGCACCTGACATAAATGGGCACGTATATTATGCAACATTCACATGAATGTCATGTCTTTCATCTTTTACCTACGTTCTTTCATAATGGTTACTGATTTGGCACATAGCCAGCTATTTTGAGGGGAGGGGATTAATCAATACAATTGACTCCAATACTTGACAAGTACTTTTATTGATGGCGAAAGGATGAAAGGGCAAAGCTGACCATGGCAGGATTTGAATTCAGATCATAAAGAATCAACACTAATGATTCAGCCAGCTCACCAAATGCATTCACATTAAGGACTGTATTTGCTTGCTAGTAAATCTTCACTTACTCTTGTAGATCTTTTTTTTTTTTTTTATTTGTTTCAGTCATTTGACTGCGGCCATGCTGGAGCACCGCCTTTAGTCGAGCAAATAGACCCCAGGACTTATTCTTTGTAAGCCCAGTACTTATTCTATCGGTCTCTTTTTGCCGAACCGCTAAGTAACGGGGACGTAAACACACCAGCATCGGTTGTCAAGCAATGCTAGGAGGACAAACACAGACACACAGACACACACACACACATATATATATATACATATATACGACAGGCTTCTTTCAGTTTCTGTCTACCAAATCCATTCACAAGGCATTGGCCGGCCCGGGGCTATAGCAGAAGACACTTGCCCAAGATGCCATGCAGTGGGACTGAACCCGGAACCATGTGGTTGGTTAGCAAGCTACTTACCACACAGCTACTCCTGCGCCTATAAAAGTATAAAAGGCAAAGTCAACCATGGCAGAATTTGAACTCAAAATGTAACGGCAGAAGAAATACTGCTAAGCATTTCACCTGACGTGCTAACGATTCTGCCAGTTCGCTGCCAGGTCAAGTCAATTATTTTCTTAGTTCAAGCGATTCCTGGTCACGTTTACTCTTTTAAGAAATTCTGTTATCATCATTGATGAATATAACCATTGTTTAATTCATTCTATAAACTTGATTCATATTTAAAACTCAACAGGGATTTATATTATAAAGATAAATTAGCTAAGAAGTAATGGAAGCACCACTAGATAACAGCGTCTAAAAATAAAAATGACAAGGAAGAGCCTTATTGGTTGGCCGTTGTAAGCAGATAACAAATTAAAGGAACTACTCTAAAAAGAATATCTTTTCAAAGAGATCCTGGAAGATCTTATTACTTTAAAGTCAACGATGCTGACATCATTTGTTTGATTAATTCTTTTTACATAGCTTATTTCATCTAAAGTCTTAAAGAGTAGTTCTGTTTTGTACAATTCCGAGAGCAGTAAGAAAACTTTTACACTTCCACAGATATAAAATGAATTCTTCTATCACTGGATAGTACCAGGTGTTCGAATTAGAAAGACTAGCCATTTGTGCTATCGAGTTTGAAGACGCAGGAAACAAAAGGGTAACGCATGCATTCATCAGTTGCTACCAAAAGATACTTTTTTCGAGATACTCTCTGTTTAGGTCCCACAATACCCAAGCAATTCTATAGCTTAAGTATTCTTTATAAGAAATTGATTAGTATGATGGTAATATAAAAGTTTTTCTTCAGAGAATATTCAGTGGGTAAACAGATTTTACGGACATTCATTTGTGGAAAATGGAATTTTTTTTTGTTTTTGATTTTACAGAAAGCAACCAACAATAGTCTTTTCACACCTAGGTAAGATAATTTACAGTGAATTTTGTTATCAAAGAAATCATTACATCTAGGAAAAATACAACATTTAACTGTGATTTAAAGAATTGAAACACAGCCTAACATCACGTACATTATTATTACACTTTAATACCAAACAGAAAACTTCTATTTATACTAACACCAGTTCTGTTGGATTCACCGCCACAATTGTACAAGATGACTCCAAGCTAGAATGTCATGTTTTTTCCAACGTCTCTTAAGCATTTTAAAAAATCGAACAATAGTATCATCTAACTGGAAAGAAAGTCATGGTGGTGGATGTTAGTATGTGAAAAATTTCACTCGTTTCCAAATGGAATACTATTCAACATTAGAGACTCTCAACAACTGTTAACATTTAGTGATAAGGAAACACCTAGTCATAAGAAGCCCTGTACCCCCAGAAGCCTTAGGCGACTGAATATTCAATATTCCTTCATCGAATTCGTAAACCTGTTAAATAACATTGATCACGTGAGCACCGGGTTGAGTCATGTGATATGGGTATAGTAAGTATGTAATGATGTATATTACTCTACTATACAAATGTTACGGTGAGCTACAAAATGGAACCAATAAAAGTGAGAAAGAGAGATGAGTGATAAGCGAGGAAAAGGGGAAGACGAGGCGAAGTAGAGATATAGAGGGAACTGCAGGTGATGAGGGGGAAAATTGAGAGTAAAGTGATGGTTTTAGCAGATGCTGTGTGAAATGAAATACGAACGATATGCAGACGAGAAACAAGTGCATAAAGAGTAGAAAAGAAACGCTATAATTTAAAATATGACGAAAAATTCAAAAGAGAACGACTATATCAATGAATAGGGGAATCACTTTTAATGAGATGATGGAGGGAGGAGACGTCACCACCATCCCTAGTTATTGATGTTAACGATACCCGTCCACAAAATTTGCTAGTCAATGGCAGTAGAAAAGAATAATCGTCTGCGAGAAGGGAATTAGATGTCATGTTCAAATCCTTGCAACAGACGGAATTCGGCTAAAACCAACTAAGTTTCCAAACTGTGCGAAGTCTCATTGCTTAGCCCCCGAATTTGTCCTGATAAAACAGATCTATGATCAAAGGTATTCAAACCAAGACCATCATGTTTTTATATTTTTCAGAAATTGTGTTTTTAAGACTACATTATTCAGAGCGTCTTTTTTTTAAGACGGTAGGATGTAGCTTAAGGGAGATTTAGTTGCTATTTTTTGCAGGTTGATCGGCCATATTGACTCGAGGTATCGAGATTTTGTAGCGATTATTGTTATTATAGTTGTTTAGCCCCTTGTCAGTGCTGATCGAGCAGATGATCAAAACGATTCCCCCCATTGACCTTCCCCAGCCTTTTTTTTTGTATATCTATATTAGCAGTTCAGCAAAAGAAACCTATAAAAATAAGTAGTGAGGTAAATTTGTCCGACTTAACCCTTCAAGATGGTGCCCCAGCATGGCCGCTGTCCAATTACTGAAACAAGTAAAAGATAAAGGGTCTAAGATTACATTATCCTAGGAATTTCAACCTTGTTTCGTGGTCTGCTACCACAACAGCTCCTTTATAGGATACAGTTAGCGCAAGACATCATCAGGAGAAACCACGTCCGGTTTCGGCCCCTACTCCTCTACCGTCTTGACGTGCCCCCCCCCCCTTTCGGAGGTGTCTTCAGCTCTGGTGTTGGGTGCATGTCTTCTTTTGTTCCCTGGCCTCTTCGATGTAGCGTCTAGTCTTTTAAGACTCTGAAGTGGATTGTATTAGAAGGCAAAATTTGGCTACTCAGTCTTGCCGGTCAAGCAACTGCCCAAATGTGGAAGAGAGATGTATGTTAGCCCTACTGACACTCAAAAAACGATGACTTCTTGATACAAATTAATGCTGTGTTTGTTTTATACATCACAGCAAAAGTTATATTACAACATGATATTCAGTAGTGTTGATTGCTTCTAAGTCCATGTTGAATCTAATCCTTTTGTAACATATCCTTTTGTAATTAAATGACTACGCAGCAATACTTAAGCAGCTTATGTGATTAATAAAATCCCTTGTCCATACAGTAGTTGCCTACTTCTTAATGTTGATGAAACAGACTAATCTCACTATGCCCTCCTGCAACGCACAACGTCTTACATGTAACTCCCCAACATCACATACAACTCTGAATAAGAAAATACACGGTTCATAAAACTGTAATCATCAAAGAAAGCGAATATCATAACAGAATCTTGAGATAATCTATATCTTCTTTCAGTCATTGAACTGCGGCCATGCTGGGGCACTGCCTTGAAGAGTTTTGTAAACCATAACCCCAGTACTTCTTTTCTCAAGTCTGGTACTTATTCTATCGGTCTGTTTTGCCGAATCGCTAAGTTGAAGGGACGTAAACAAACCAATACTGGATGTTCCGTGGTGAGGGGACAAATGCAAATACAAAGACACTCACATATATACAATGGCTCCCACACAGTTTCCGTATACGAAATTTACCCACAAGGCACTGGCTTGCTCGGAGCAATAATCAGAGACACACTAGCCCAAGGTACCGTGCAATAAGACCGAACCTGCGACAACGTCGTTGCAAAGTGAGCTTCTTAACCACACAGCCACACATTCATTTCAATTAACAACTTCCCAGGAACAATGCAAAAACTATGACAATGCGCGGCTATATGATATAGTTGTTAAAACAAAAAAGCTTAACTGACATTGCATAAAATAAATCTTTAAAAAAAAGTTACACTCATACAAAATGTGCAGTCGCACTTGCGTACTCATTTATACATGCGCGCACACACACAATACACAAACACATCATACACACACACACACATACACACATACACATACACATACACACATTTCTTGTCTTCAGCGATAACGTACTGTTTCTTTTTGTTATAGATGCTTCTAAATAAATCTTTGATAATAAGTGTTAGGGACGGCAACGCATAACACAGACTGGAATCGATCCCAACGCCTGGGACATTGAAGCTCAGGACAGGCCTGGCTGGCTGCATTCCATCTCCAATGTGACAGATCATTTTGAAGTTGAACGACAGACGAAAGAGGAAGAGAAACGACAAGAAAGAAAATGGAGGCTGCAACAACTAAAGCCTCCAACATGGATCCCTTATGAACTTTGCAACAGATGCTTCCATGCAAGAATCGGCTGCATTAGTCATCAGAGGTATAAATAAAGGCTCTTGCATGGAATTCTGCCACCCTGAAGGCCGTCCACGGGGCATGAGCCCATATCCACTGTAAACGTGACACACGTGCTCAAGAAGATACCAAATAAATTAACGGACACACGATAAAACGCCGACGACGACGAATAAGTGTTAGATTACACCAAACATTGAATACATTTCGTTATTAGAAAGCTTGTAACTATCAATGAGGGTAACGAAAACTGCCTTTTTAAAATAAAATCGGCATTAAATTTTATTAACGAAATACATGGATGGTATCTTTACACCTGCACACACACTCGCGCAAACACATATAAAATCATTGTTACTTGCAGTTCAAATGCGTTGTTTTACTTTGATCGAATACTTGTAGCCAGCCCAGCCATGAGCACGCATACACTTGTTAAGAAGTCGATCGTTTGCGTCGAATAAAACGATTTGATTCTCAGCAGTTGCTTCACGTTTCAAATTTTCTTTCAGCACAAATGATTAATTTTCAGTACTCAAAGTGTGTGACCGCATCAACCAGTGGTAAATCAAAAGACATCTAGGCCGGAAATTACAAAAATGATTTCTCAGCATTTACTGACGTTTCAAAAACTGAGTCTTTCCGGTGCTTTCCGGATTCTTGTTGAGTGATGAGGAAATTTAATTAGTGAATTTGTGATTTCCTTCCCAGTAATCCATCGGCGGGTCGATATAGGCCTTAAATCCTTTAGTGCCAATGTCAATAATTATGCCAGCCTAAACACAGAGGGGACAAACAAGGACAGACAAACGGATTAAGTCGATTACATCGACCCCAGTACGTAACTGGTACTTAATTTATCGACCCCGAAAGGATGAAAGGCAAAGTCGACCTCGGCGGAATTTGAACTCAGAACATTAACGGCAGACGAAATACGGCTACGCATTTCGCCCGGCGTGCTAATGTTTCTGCCAGCTCGTCGCCTCAATGCAGTGTATCTCTTATAGTCTTTGTGGTGTAGCATCTGATGGTATACGCTGCATTCAAATCAAGTTTGCAGTAGAATATATTGCAGGAAATAGAATGTAAGAGATTTTCAATAGTGGGACGTGAATTGTCAACTAAAAAGTAATAGCAGTTTACTGGTTTTGTGCTATTACTATTTCTTACTATTACCACTAGTTATCGATTTGGGGAGATCAAAGGCTTAATAGTACCATCACCTTGAGGCCGTTTAGTCGCCTTCTTAATAAATCTTTCATCAAGAAGAGAGAACTGACAAGATTTAGTATCGGCTGGTTCCAGATCGTTGCAGAGTTGGGGGAAAATACAAGGGGTTAGCAATACTGGAACAAGTCAAGCAACATGAATTTTTTTTAACGATCGCCCGAGTTAGAAAGTTAGTTTCAGTTGTAGAAAGCACAGGCTATGCACCTTTTCATAAAGGAAAGATACTTAAGGCGATGTTTGCTGTATAGAAGGATGAAGAAACAATCTGTCTAGATTAAATTTCCAGGATAATTCAAGAGCATGACTACAATGTTCGAAACAGGGGAATTCTCGAAAAGAAATCCTTGTCTATAAAACGGGTGACATTAACCGAATCGAGTGGAACACCAATACATTGGTTAGTTATAAATGCGCTGATACCTTTTTCAAGTTCATTTCATTGATGTGCCTGCCCTAAGTGTACGAGGGTTCTAGACGCTGATGTCGTAATTGTTTTGACTAGCTCCAGAAAATACCCAGCCATTTTGCAGTTGCGTAAAGTTTCGTTCTTTGCTGGACAATTTATGTGGCCATGGTAAAAATGTAAACCGTATTTTCATCTTTAAACTAATTTGCTCATCATGGCAGCAGTATGCTAATTGTTAAGGAAGCTGTACACTATTTGTGCTACAGTTCTAGAGAGATCAATGGAAAAGAGATGGCAATCTCTGGTAATGGTCTTGCGGCTTCCAAATAAGGAACAGGCGACAGCTTGCTCCAAATTCAAGAAAGAATTCTCGGGGAGTTTTCCCCCTCTCTCCCTGAGAATATATATATGGTGTCATTCGAAGGCTAAAACAATGCGAACGCATTGTGACCAGCGATGTGTAACTACATCTGATGGTCTGGTCGGTCACGTGATCACGTGACGTGATCTATATCTATCTATCTATATATATAGAAATTCGGGGTGAGTACTTGATAATTATAAGCACCTGTGTATACCGTTTGGTGGTGTAGGTGGTGGAGTAAATTGATCAAAATAGAATAAAAACATGATGCGAAGGATTCAGCGGTACATATGTTTCGGGCCTTTATTAGACAGATTTATAACAATGCATAATGTATGTCTGTGGCCTTCTTCAGCCGCGCACAACAGCTTCCACAAGGACATGTGTTACATCAAAAATTCTTGGTTGGGGATGCAAATCCTCTCATTCGCGTACGACATAATGCGGCAGCAGCATAGAATTGAAGCGTCCATCTCTTTCTTCTCTCAATGTAGAATGAGGAAAATTGGATGTTGAGGTAATGTAAATAAATAAATACATAATATAGGCGTGAAGATGGAGGGGCGAGAATTCGGGACGAGGGATAAAAAATGTATAAAAGGTGTAAGTATAGAAAAATATAAAAATGTAGAGCATAAAGATATAAAGAGTTATAAGGAGATGTAAAGGGGGTATAAAGAATATAAAGAATATAAAGAAATATAAATAAATGTAAAGGCATAAGGTTATAAAGTAAAAATAGAAATAGAAATAAAAGTAAAAAAAAACATGATAAAAACATGATAAAAATGTAAAAGAATGTAAAGATAAGGGATGTAAGAGGTTACGAGACCAAGCATGGTGGTCAGGAGATTGATAAATTTAGTTGTAGAATTGTCAGTAAATCAACAGTTTCGTCTGGGGACCTAATGTGTTGTAAATCAGAGTGATGAGCATTTAATCTGGTTCCTTGAATTAAATGGACTTCTAGTACATACATATCATCATGGATACATACACCCACATACACGCGTACATTACGCCTCCAAGCCTATAAGCATACACACGCACTCGCGTGTAAACTGTACATAGACACACACGCACCCACACGCACGCGCGTACACATGCATTACATACAACAGAATATCCGCATGTATACACGGACACTATACGCGTACACACTCACATGTAATACGCGCGCCCATCCCTACATACACACACGTATATGCCCACGCCTCTAGGTCTAGATATAAGATATTAAAGGATGTTATAAGAACGTATGTAAAAAAACGTATTAAAAAATCACGTACGCTTCAATGTCTATACGTGCACGCAACACGGCTGTGTGTCCTATGTGTACGCGTATAGTGTCCGTGTATACATGCGGATATTCTGTTGTATGTATGATGTGTACGCGCGTGCGTGTGTGTTATGTACATGTTTACACGCGAGTGCGTGTGTATGCTTATAGGCTTGGAGGCGTATATGTACGCGTGTATGTGGGTGTATGTATCCATGATGATATTATGTACTAGAAGTCCATTTATTCAAGGAACCAGATTAAATGCTCATCAGCTCTGATTTACAACACATTAGGTCCCCAGACGAAATTGATTTACTGACAATTCTACAACTAAATTAATCATCTCCTGACCACCATGCTTGGTCCGTACCTCTATACATCCCTTATCTTACATTCTTTTACATTTTTATCATGTTTTTATCATGTTTTTTTTACTTTTATTTCTATTTCTATTTTTTACTTTATAACCTTATCCTTTACATTTATTTATATTTCTTTATATTTCTTTATATTCTTTATACCCCCTTTACATCTCCTTATACTCTTTATATCTTTATGCTCTACATTTTTATATTTTTCTATACTTACAACTTTTATACATTTTTATCCCTCGTCCCGAATTCTCGCCCCTCCATCTTCACGCCTATATGTATTTATTTATTTACATTACCTCAACATCCAATTTTCCTCATTCTACATTGAGAGAAGAAAGAGATGGACGCTTCAATTCTATGCTGCTGCCGCATTATGTCGTACGCGAATGAGAGGATTTGCATCCCCAACCAAGAATTTTTGATGTAACACATGTCCTTGTGGAAGCTGTTGTGCGCGGCTGAAGAAGGCCACAGACATACATTATGCATTGTTATAAATCTGTCTAATAAAGGCCCGAAACATATGTACCGCTGAATCCTTCGCATCATGTTTTTATTTTATTTTGATCAATTTTATCTATATATATATAATTTTTATAATTATGAGTATAATTATAATTAGAGTTCAGCAAAAATTTGCTTCACCACATACCGAAATTTAGAAATAGCAATTAAAACTATCTATTTCACTACCATAAGAAAAATCTCCCAGACAGCAATACTCAACAACCCACGCACCCTACGTGGGTTGTTGAGTATTGCTGTTTGGGAGATTTTTCTCATGATAGTGAAATAGTTAGTTTTAACTGTTATTTCTAAATTTTGGTATGTGGTGAAGCAGATCTTTGCTGAACCCTAATTATAATTATACTCATAATTATAAAAATTTTATGTATAAGTTTACCGATAATGATTCTTTTAACATACCGAACTACTTGGTAAAATAATTAATTAATTTTACTCTTTATTATTATTGATAATATATATACACGAGCAAAACGCCCCCGTCCAATGGACGGTGCTGAGTTGTCAAACATTTAAACTAAATTTTCTCAAAACAACTTGTCCGACCGTCCCATAGGCCTCCCCTTTGAGAAACACTGATTTAACCTAAATTTGAGACACCAGCAAAAGAAGAAATAAAGATAAACTTTTTTCTATTCCAAAGAAGAACGATTTCATTCACACAAATATGCAACCGAAGAGTTTAAAGTACCAGAAATAATAAGGCTGGGAGAACACAAATATGGTTTAAACAGTAAGCTTGGCAGGAAAGAAACGTGCCTTTAAGCAGTACAAAAACAACAAAAAATGGAAGGTGCAGTTATGTACAGGTTGACAGACGAAAAGCAGGGCAAAAACGGCTTTATCGATCGCATTCTCACCTGGAATCGATTTTTGTAATTTTTTCAAGACTTATACACGCCCTGATACCGTCGGTATCTACATATCAAATTTGAGCGCAATCGGATGGAGGATGCCCGAGATCCGAGAAGACACACACGCAGACAGACAGAACAGATTTTATATATATATATATATATATATATATATATATATATATATATATATATATATATATATACACACACACAGTTGCAGACCGAAATTTACAGTGTCTGGCGAGACTTTATAGAACTATGACACATGATTCAATGTCTTCACCTGGTTGCTGTTTTATGTAACTGGAATCTGCAAAAGATTGTAATCTGCTCTTCAATGAAACTACAATTGAGGGTAGCTATAGATTGTCGTCTTGTAGTTGTTGTAATCTGCAATATGACCGAACATCGAAGTAAACTGAAGTTGAGTTTAGGAATTCAACAAGAAAGTTTTAAAATGTAGATTAATAAATATGTACGAACCCTCTCTGCTTGTATCTGATTAAATGATTTAAAAATAATGCGGCCAAAAAAGATGTTCCTTTATTATTGTTTTAAAGTTGGAGCGAATCCTTTTCCGCTTTTTGTGGAAAGGAGGAAGGCCACTTGTGAGGCGCTCCGTTTGCTGCCAGGAACCGTTAAAGGGTGGGTTAGGAATGCCTTGGTTGATGATGCGCAGACATGCGTTGAGGCTAAGGCATCTCTGGCACCACCTGGAAGGTGATAAGGTGTGGAGTCCGCTGGCAGGGGGATTTTCCCCGAGACCGGCCTCCTTAGTGAATTTTAAACCCGGTTACATCAAAAGATGGAAACTGACTCCATGGCAAAAGGAGTGCCGACAGGCACTCACGCTGATCCACAAGGCGGGCAAGGCCGGCTGCGGAAATACCACCTCGGTATTTTATAGAGGGCTGGTAGAGGCAAAAAACGACGACGTCCTAGGAGGGGCTCTGGGGTTCGACGAAGACCAGCTTACCAACCTGTTTAAAAAAACTTTCAGGTCGGGGTATTTGGATAATTTCCAAAGATCCCTGGCCTGGCGTGCTACAGGAACGCTTTACCTGTTCGCGAGAAGTTATCGCGGCACGGAGTTTCAGTGCCACCGACGTGTCCAAGGTGCGAGTTGGACGATGAAACCGTCCAGCACGCTTTTGTTCACTGTCGGAAGTTGTCCGACTTGATAAGTTACGCAGAACACGTGTTATCGCATCTGGGACGAGTACAGCTGTCGGCTGAGTCTATGATTAAGATGATACCGCCAACTGGACTCTCGAAGGAAGGTGAGGCATGTTTTCACTGCACGGTTGCAGTAGTAAAAGAATGCATGTGGAGAACAAGGATGGAAGGAGCCGCGATAGGATCCTTTGTCTCCGGCCCCGGCTTGCTCACGTACTTCAGATATCATCTGAAGAGCAAAATGGGGCTGGAAAAGAGGATCTTACCACGGCGTGTGTATGAGAAAAGATGGAAGGAAGTGGAAAAAAAGGTGGGTGTCAGAAACCCAGCTTGACTATGGAGGAAGGAGAGGAAACAAAAGCTGCGGGGCCTTATAAATTGCCGGGGTTAAAAACTTCGGTGAGATCATAAGTTATGTACTGTTGTTTGTTCTACTGGTCATGTAAAGGACATTTATTTTTATTTTTATAATGAATAATCCAAATGTAAATGAAAATTTTTAAAACGAATCTCTTAACTGTTTTTTTTGCATGTATGTCCTGTATTGGTCCTTCTATGTGTGATTATATAATCATAATAAAGAAATACCTTTATTATTGTTTTATTTCTTTGTGGAAGACGTGCCTCGACGTACTTTCTAGCGAAACATGCGACACTAATTGCTTCCGTGTATGTGAGCACGTTGGCTTAGTATTTATTAATAAATTAAGGAAGTAATTACATATTTACAATTGAAGCAGCGGTATTTTCAATGGAAATTAAAAACGGAATTAAAAGAAAACAGTTTAAGCTTACCTTATAATTCATTAGCTCGGATTTAAAACGTCTTTGTCAAAAGAAAATGGAGGATGGTGAAGCGTTGGTAGTTTTGCGCAGAATCAAAAATGGGACAGAAATCTAACATGCGCATTCACTTTGTATTTATTGTTAATCGATGCGTTTGATCTAGTACGGAACATCTCTTTAATTTCCAAAATTCCAGTTGCTGTCTTTGATTAAAATGTTTTGTATAAAATCTAATCCCTCACTTTGGACTAGGAATTACTCCTAGAGGACAAAGTGAACTCTGGTTGAGAAACAACCTCTCGACCTAATATAGTGAGCCAAATTTCCCCCACTTATCGTCTTTAAAAATCAAGGACTCACAGAATAACTTGGCCTAAGATAAAGTATGTCTAACTGAAAGACAGGGATATTTTTTTTTTTATCACAAGTTCATTCGATCAGGGTTGACATCAGGTTAACAACAACAGCAACTTCTTTATAGATTTTGATAGTTAAGTATATTTGCTTGATTGGCTTCGTAAGGACATGAGCCATTAAAAAATTGGTAAGTAGAGCATCAACTGATAATTCAGCTGGATCACATGAGAAGAAGGAAATGAAGAAACGAGATTAGCACGTTTTATGTCGGTTTAAAATTTTGGCTCAAAACCAGCAATTCAGAGGTGGGGCAAGTTGATTATATCAACCCCAGTACGCAACTGGTACATATTTTATCGATCCCCAAATGAATGAAAGGCAAAGTCGACCTTGGTGGCATTTGAACTCTGAACGTAAAGTCAGACGAAATGCCGCTAAGCATTTTGCTCGCCATCTTAAATCAGAATTTTTATAATGGTTTCCATTTTTGGCACAAAGCCAGCAATTTTGGAGGATGGATAAGTAGATTACATCGACCCCAGTGCTCAACTGGTACTTATTTTATCGACCTCGAAAGGATGAAAGGCAAAGTCGACTTTGGCGGAATTTGAACTCAGAACGTAAAAATTGAGTAAATGCCGCTGAGCATTTCGCTTGGCGTGCTAACGATTCTGCCAGATCGCCGCCTCAGAACCTTTTATATTAAACTGATAAAAATATTTTCCTCTCTCCCTTCCTCTCTCTTGTCCCGGGACTACTGTTGTTCTTTTGTTTCAGTTATGTGAATCACAAAAGGCCCCTGACACAATAATGTAAATTTAGGTCCTTCGTCACGGCCTCTTGGTCACAAAAGTTTTATTCTCGGTTTTGTCTGTTTCTATATTGTAGTTTTCTGTAATTGTGTCGTCGAAATAAATAAACTGAATTAAATTGATGCGTCTCATCGTCAATATTAATGTGCATCTCCGTTTTTTTTAGCCAGACACACTATCTAGGAAAGGGTTTCATTATTTAGAGTCAATAGATCTGTGCTCGTGCGCGGGAAATCCATGAGGTAGTAAAGATGGAGGGTGAGGAGTGAGAGACCTAGTTCTCGAGAGCAGCCAATGGGCTTTCACTTTCATTGTTTATCTTTCGTCTGACTCACATAAATGATATAAGAGAGGGAAGTTTTTTTTAATGCCATTCCTGTAGACACCTACACATCAAAAATATTGGCCGATATAATATCTAACTGACTACTTCTCTTTATACTACTATCTCCTTAAATCTTTGATTCCCTGTCCATCATTTTGCATTCACCTCTTTCTCGTATATATTTCAACCCATTTCTTTTCTTCCTCCTTCCCTTCTCTCTCCTTCACTATTCTACACACCTAAATCCAAAGAGAATATGAACTCTATTCATTTTCTCAAAATGCGGTCCCCCTCCCAAATGACATACATCAACATTTCATCTTCCTTTTCTTTTTGCTTCGTTTTTATATTCAAGCGTTTTGCGCAACTGTTTAATAAATTGGCCGAATTGTTACTGCGTCAGGCATAAATGTCTACTGTATTTAGTTATATCTCCTTAGTTCTGAGTTCAAATCTCACAAAAGTCAGCTTAACCTTTCATCCTCCCAATCATCGATAACATTCGAACTAATACTATGTAAGGTATGTACAATCACGGTGACTTTTATTCTTTATAGTTCAGGTTTCGGCTCTTTCGAAAAGACTGCTCTCTACACATATCCCGATAAAGGCAAGCTCTGAAATACTTGATTATCAGATGTTTTGAAGCTTGTTACAGGCACCCCAGAGCAGTCCCTTCTATATAGGGAAATCTTTTTCAGTGTCAACAAAATAGGATCCAAGGTGTCTGAAGCCATAGACCTCCTTAAGATGTGAGCTATCGTTGAAACTAACTGGCTGTGGCTTTCGGCTTTATTGATATATTCGAACTTCTCATTAGGACTCAAAACATCTCATGGACTGAACACAAAACCAAAGAGGAGATTTATGGACACATTCTGCATCTATCTCTACAATTATTTTTATTTCCATCAGGGGGATAAACATAGAGGAGACAAACAAGGACAGACAAACGGATTAAGTCGATTACATCGACCCCAGCGTGTAACTGGTACTTAAGGATGAAAGGCAAAGTCGACCTCGGCGGAATTTGAACTCAGAACATAACGGCAGACGAAATACCGCTAAGCATTTTGCCCTGCGTGCTAACGATTCTGCCAGCTCGCCGCCCTCGATAACTGTTGCTCAAACTGTGGATAAGCTTTGGTCATTAACAACCGGCCATATCGGGTATTATATTTTGAAGACCCTAACAGAAGACCTCTCAACTACGTTGATGCCGTTGGCAAACACGCACCATAAAACTGTGAGTCTACCATTAGCTAATGAGAGAGATTCCTGGCCTAGCATTATGAGATGCATTTCAATGGCGGCCACACGAAGAAGCAAAAGCTATAAAAGAATCAATGAAGGTCTACTTGTTTTAGGGGTAGTTGATCTTATCCATTGTCCAGTTTAACACTACTGTCCACTTGGAGCCGAGTTCACTCTGGTGAAAATATTCGGACTGTATCTCCACTCGAAACATATCTCGGTATCTTGAAGTACTCTTTGCTAATGCATCAGTCTCCTTTCTCTGCATCAGTTTTGAAGATTCTGCAATCATTTATAACCTCTTCCTTTCCTTGTGACAATGTGACCTAGAGTTTATTTATTTTATACAGCAGTGGGTGATTAAATGTGTCGTTGGTTACATATTTTCTGCATTTCTGACGTCTGCAAGAGTAACAAGGGAGTGTCTGTAATTCGATACAGAACAAATATTGTGAGGATCTTCATCTGAAAAGTACTGGATTTTTAGTTTTAGCGTTAATGTTTATTTTTTTCGCCAATGTAAAAAGCACACTCCGCTCTCTCTCTCTCTCTCTCTCCTCTCTCTCTCTCTCTCTCTCTCACACACACACACACACACACACACACACACACTGAGTTTCCACATAGTCTTCGCCGAAAAAATTCTGCACACAAGGTATAGATTAACACAAGGCTACAATACAAAACACTTGCTTAAAGTGTCGAGCAATGATGTCGAAATCAGAACCACGTGGTTGCGAAACGAACTTCTTAATGCTACCATTAATTACACCTGTCGGATCTTTTCGGTTTGAACGGCAGTTTTTAACGTAATTTCTAGGTAACTAAAAAATTTTAAACTTCGTATACTGGTAGAATGTGTTTATAAAACATCTTTTTCTCTTGGCTTTATTGAGAAAATTCTATAGCTTGTAATATATTTGTTGTTTTTTTTTCTTCAATTTCTGCAATTTCAACCAATCAGTGACGTCTATTGAGGTAAAAAACATTCTGTGCCGTATGAATATGTCCCTCGTTTAAGAAACAGATTGGGTTTATTTACATTTGCGAAGAAAAAAAAAGATACCCTTCCCCCACACCTAACCCTAAAACAGATTGAAATGCAATAGATCGATACTAGGGTCATAATTATGGGTGACAATTTCATATGACACCGCTAGAAAAAACTGCCGTTCAAACCGAAAAGATCCCACCTGTCTCCACACGTCTATGTTAGAAATCAATAACTGAAACATTTTGGAATTTAAAATAATTTACATTTTAATTTCTAATTTATTATATTGACTTATAGTATCAGATCTATCAAAAGAAATATGAAACTGTGAGAAGTTCATACCTTTCTTAGCGGTACGAGCGCCTTAGGTGAAATAAAACTGTATTAAAACTGAGTTTTGAACTCGGCTCTGCCACCACCTAATTGTCAATGTAGGGTGTTCACTTCACAAATTAGTATGGGATATCAAATCGTGATAATTAAGCGGTTATGTTGTTAAAAAGCACACTTAATGACTGGAAAACTAAGCTTGAGTATATTCTAACATAATTAATCCTAAAAGACATCAAGCCACAGATCAACGTCCGTTTATATTGTTGCGCCTTCATTAATTAGTTGGTTTGTGTTTGTTTTATTTCTGTCTGTTCAATAGGATGAAACTAACATAGCATTAATAACATACACAATTGGAATAACAACGTGTAAACTTAGAACGAGAAGGCTGACCTCTTATTCACCCGCTCTTCGTTGCATTTCTGAAATGAGTGATCACCAAGACAGATACATTGTGGAGGTGCAATGGCCCAGTGGTTAGGGCAGCGGACTCGCGGTCGGAGGATCGCGGTTTCGATTCCCAGACGGGCGTTGTGCGTGTTTATTGAACGAAAACACCTAAAAGCTCCACGAGACCCCGGCAGGCGATGGTGGCGACCCCTGTTGTACTCTTTCACCACAACTTTCTCTCACTCTCTCTTCCTGTTTCTTGAGTAACGCTGCGATGGATTGGCGTCCCATCCAGCTGGGGGGAACACATACGCCACAGAAACCGGGAAACTGGGCCCATGAGTCTGGCTAGGCTTGAAAAGGGCGACAAAAAAAAACAGATACATTAAGGAAAAGTACATATAGATTTATCACGATGATATCTAATTATATCAGACAGCTAGTTGGCAGAACCGTTAACACATCGGACGAAATGCTCAGCTGCATTTCGTCCATCTTTATTTTCTGAGTTCAAATTCCGCCTAGATCGACTTTGTCTTTCATCCCTTCGAGGTCGATAAAGTAAGTATCAGTTGTATATGGAGTCGATGTAATCGACTAACTTCTCCCTCCTACAGTTCAGGGATTTGTGCCAAAATTTGAAACATTCATTAAATATCATTTTCAAAGTCCGTATAATTGCATACAATTAGCTTACAATTGTATATTGCGTAATTGTATAATTCGGTTAATTGGGAAACATTTTAAAACACCGAACCTTTTTGTAAGCAAATCAACGACAAAATTCATCAGTTCATTGCTGATGGTTGATTTCAATTTCAGTTAATTTTTATAAAATGCATACGGCATTTTAAAAAGTTAAGTATTTATTTGTTTTCAGGTAAATAAGATGTTCGGGAGTTAAAACAGTGAATCACCACAAGGAGTTAAATAAGGTGGGTCTGGAAACTTTCGTTTCCTTGAGGAGTCAAGATGATAGTCGTCAGTACTTCCTATTTATAAACTGATGTCAAAAGAGTCAAACGTCTTCAAGTTATTCATACAATTTCTACAAACTGGTTCCGGGTTCAGTCCCACCTTGAGCAAGTGCCGACCAAATCCTTGTGAGTGGATTTGGTAGACGGAAACTGAAAAAAGCCCCTCGTATATATGTGTGTATGTATATATATATATATGTACGTGTGTGTATATGTTTGTGTGTCTGTGTTTCTCCCCCCAACATCGCTTGACAACCGATGCTGGTATGTTTATGTCTCCGTAACTTAGCGGTTCGGCAAGAGTTCGGTAGAGTAAGTACTAGGCTTAAAAGAATAAGTCCTGGGTTTGATTTGTTCGACTAAAGGCGGTGCTCCAGCATGACCACAGTCAAATGACTGAAACAAGTAAAACAAGTAAACTAAAGACTACTGAAGCCAAAATTTCAGTGAATTTTAATCGTATTTTCAGTTGTGCAATAACATTTTTCAATAAATAAATCTTCATTTGTAAAAACAAAAATGTCTTGAATTAATCTGGGAATGGAAACGGACATTACGGTTTCCAATATCAACTGATTAAAATTCTGTAATTGACTCGATAAAAATTTTCTTTATCCACAAGACTTAGGTTGTATTCATTGAGCAATCCAAAATGTGTGGAAGTTAATTGTTGGAACAAACGAATCTAGTTAACTTTTGGTTATTTGAGAAATTTCACATGGAACTGAAAAACCTTATAAGAAGGATAATGAAATGATTGTTATTTAAAAATAGCGCGAACTGGATGGAATCTAAATAAATTGTGTCAACAGACAACGTACTTCAAAGTAAAATAATGTTTTTCTAAGTTTATTATATGATCCATATTCTGTGTAAGGTAGTCACAACGCCTTACTGCTTACAATATGGTGAAATCTCATTTTGTATCACATACTGTGCGACTTACTCTGGAAGTTTGCTTCCCAACCACATGGTTCGGGGTTCAGTCTCACTGCGGGCCACCTTGGGCAAGTGTCTTCTATAATAACCTTGGGCTGACCAAAACCTTGTGAGTAGATTTGGTAGACAGAAAGATGACCGTCGTGTGTGTATACACACACACACACACACACACACACACACACACACACACACACACACACACACACACACACATATATATATATATATACATATATATATATATATACATATATATATATACATATATAGGGGGAAGATATGAAAAATCAACGAAAATGCACATTGTAAATAAAAAAAAAGCTTTTTATGAAAGGTAACGACAAATATATACATTTAGATGGACTGAAGTAGTAATAAAAGTCATAAAAGTCATTATATATATATATATATATATATATATATATATATGTATGTATGTATGTATTATGTATGTATGTATGTATGTATGTATGTATGTATGTATGTATGTATGTATGTATGTATGTATGTATGTTCCCATTGCTTGACAACCGGTGTTGGTGTGTTTATGTCCCCGTAACTTAGCAGTTCAGCAAAAGAACAGATAGAATAAATATCAGGCCTAAAAAGAAAATAAGTACTGGGGTCGATTAGCTCGATTAAAATCTCTGAAGGCGGTGCCCCAGCATGGCCACAGTCATTGGACTGAAACAAATAAAAGATATATATATATATATATATATATATATATATATTGGGCTGAAGAATAATTCATGAGTGTTTTTTTTCAAATTAAAAAATGCACGCAGAAATAAAACGCATTGGCAAAATGTTTTGTTATTTGAAAGATAATTTTTTGCTCTACAAGATAATATGTCTTGATTTTTAATTTTATTGATTTATTTTGTCTATTTTCAGATAATTATAATAGAATGTCAAGTGGACAAAACTGAGCATTTTCGACACCATTTGCTTTTTGCATTTAATCGAGATGTTCAGCCCGCCGAAGCTGCTTGTGAGATTTGTGTTGTGTATGGAGGAGCAATGCCTCAAAGTACCGCCTGCCGTTGTTTTTCTCGCTTCAAAAATGGGAATTTTGACCTCAAACATGGATCACACACCAGTCGATTAATTGAGTTCGATGAACCTTGCCTACTGAGTGAAGATGGCTCACCACAGTTAAAAAATTTTTTTATCACAATCCATCTGCTCCGTCAATTCTCTGGTTGTTTGACGTGGATTTTCGTGAAGAAGATGATTCAATCGCTCTTCATCGGACTCAGCTGGTCGACCGGTGTGTGATCCATCTTTGAGGTCAAAATTCGAATTTTTGAAGCGCGAAAATCAACGGCGGGCGGTACTCTGATGCATTGCTCCTTCTCCATACACAACACAAATCTCACGAGCAGCCTTGACGGGTTTAACACCTTGATTACATGCAAAAAGCAAATGGTGTCGAAATAGCTCAGTTTTGTCCACTTGACATTCCATTTTAATGATCTGAAAATACACAAAAATCAATAAAATAAAAAAAAATCTTGTAGAGCAAAAAATTATCTTTCAAATAACAAAACATTTTGCCAATGCATTTTATATCTGCGTGCATTTTTAAATAAAAAAAAAACGCTCATGAATTATTCTTCTACCCAATATATGTGTATGTACACACGCACACATATACGTACGTACATAGAGACGTAGATATAAGGAATTTATAATTTGCTGAAAATTTTGACATAATCCGGAATTTAACTTGATGTGTTTATTTGTTCCACAGATAAACACTTCAAGTTAAATTCCGGATTATGTCATAAACATAAAAATATATTTCGATATAGCTATTAAAAAGGCAATAAAACCAACACCGAATTAAAAAAATGAACAAAAAGAAAAGAAAGGAAAGGAAAATAAAGCAGGGGTGAAATTTTAAATCTTTTCAGACCTTATCTTTACCCACAGCAATTTTTCATGTTTGAACAAGAGTACCAGTGACGTAGCAAGAAAGAAAATGGAGTGAAATAATGCTAAATTTCTTCAGGTATTTCATCCTAGTTAATTATGATGGGTGCTATAAAAGTGTCTATGCCCTTCTGGCCCTGAGGAACATTGCTATGTCACTGGGGATTGTCTTTGAAGGGATGTGTGTATAATCGACTGAATTAAACTCAGACCGTTGCCGCCTGCCATTAACACTTGTTTACTCTTACTACCTCTGCATTCTTCCTCCCTTACCTATCTCTTCTTTCCTGCTCTTATTCCTCCCCTTCCTCCTCCTACCCTTATCCTTCATTGTTATTATTTTCCCTCTCTCCCTATACTCTCGATCTCTATCTCCTGCAACACCAATTGATAGTTCATATCTCGATGACAATTAGCTCAACTTTTTCGTGGAAATAATTCTAATGAAATACACACACAGTTTATGTATTGTAAGTTATGTATTCTTTTTATACACTTTCCTGTAAGTCAGGTCACCTCAAGGTCCCAGCAGACAAAATGGAAAAGGGGTTACCCTGGAAGATCGTGAGGGAGATGCGCTGGAACAGTCACTCTGACTCACGGGGCTCGCACTCGCGGACAGCCCGATAGCGGTGAGCAGGGATTTGGTCCGGGAGCCAAGAACGCCGGAGGTCTCCACTGCCATAGGCTCGACCATAAACCCGTTAAAAAGCGAACGATACATCGACAGTTTGTTTTCATCAGCCTGACGAGCAGCGGGGCCTGGGCTGGAAACTGAGCACACCACATTACTGTTGGAAAAGGTGTCACAGTATGTGGAATCTCAGATGAGGGGATTACGGCCACTTTATTTGACGTTGTCTTTGCCTTTCCCTTGGATAACATTGAAGAGGGAGGCTGGTTTGCATGGGCAATTGCTGGTTTCCGTAAACAACTGTGCTCAGACCTGTGCCTCGGAGGGTAACTTTCTAGGTGCAATCCCATGGTCATTCATGACCCAAGGGGGCCTTTACCCTTTACTTACTCACTCAAGCACTTCGCTCTTAATGGAACAAAGGCTATCGATGATTTTTTTCTCCACCGTTATTGACTCTGGGATGCTTTCCTGCTTCTCCCAGATTGGATCCCCACTCTTTGCAGCTTCTTTTAAATTTTGCTGAACCGCGTCATATGCTTCCTTGAGGGAAGCCCTTCTTTCCCAGGTCTTACTCGTTGTGAATTGTTATCGATGCTTCTGTAATTTTGCTTTTTTCTAAGAAGGAGTGTCGGCCCTATGCAAACCCATTTTTACCTCTGGAAAAAGATGATTCATATTACTCTGGTCTCTATCCTTTAACCTGTCCAGCCCGGGAGGTCCTACATGGAGCTTGCGCTCCGCTGGTACACCCATCATACAAGCCATCATATCGCAACATGGTCTGAATCTTGAGGTACTCGCTAATACTAATTCAACTAATAATTAAATCCCGAATAACAAATCCTTCTTCATTCGTAATGATGTGGGCATAGTCGATTGAATCAACCGCAGATAGTTGTCTCCTGCTACTTAACTCCTCCTCCTCCTCACATTACTCCTCCTCGTCCTCCTCGTCCTCTTCATCACCCTCCTCCTCCTCCTCATCATCATCATCACCCTCCTCCTCTCCTCATCATCACACTCCTCCTCCTTTTCCTCCTCTTCATCACCCTACTCCCCCTCATCATCATCCTCTCCTCCTCCTCCTCCTCCTCATCTCCCCACCACTCCTCACATCCCTCCCCTCTTCCTTACTTCGTTCTTCTTTCTGGTCTTCCTATTCATTTGCTTCTCATTAGAGAACTAATAAGTTCACCCAATCATCTTCTTTCATGGTGTTCTAACCTTATTAAACTTAATAACTGCTCCAGCTGATTTCTCAATTATATGAAGTTATATTATAATCGATATGAACTGTTTACTGTCCATATCGATTATTTCTAACCTCACAGATTTTCACACATATCAAACAAACCACCAGTTATGAAGCCAAATGTTAAAAAGATTATTGCATGAAACAACAATTAGTGTTAGATGCAATAATGATAATAATTTTAAATTTTGGCACAGAGCCAGCAATTTTGGGGTAGGGGTAAGTACTCAACTGGTTCTTATTTTAAGAGCGAAGATGAAAGACAAAGTCGACCACGGCGGAATTGGAACTCAGAACGTAAAGAGAGATGAAATACCTATTTCTTTACTACCCACAAGGGGCTAAACACAGAGAAGACAAACGGATTAAGTCGAGTATATCGACCCCAGTGCGTAACTGGTACTTATTTAATCGACCCCGAAAGGATGAAAGGCAAAGTAGACCACGGCGGAATTGGAACTCAGAACGTAAAAGAGAGATGAAATACCTATTTCTTTACTACCCACAAGGGGCTAAACACAGAGAGGACAAACAAGGACAGACAAACGGAATAAGTCGATTATATCGACCCCAGTGCGTAACTGGTACTTATTTAATCGACCCCGAAAGGATGAAAGGCAAAGTCGACCTCGGCGGAATTTGAACTCAGATGAAATACCGCTAAGCATTTCGCCCGGCGTGCAAACGATTCTGCTTGCTCGCCGTCTTGGTAATAGTAACGCAAAACATTGTATCACTGTCTACAGAATCATCTAGCACAAACTGACAAAATCAAGGTCCCCACCATAAAAAGAATATGAGTGAACGCATAGGAGTGGCTGTGTGGTAGGTAGCTTGCTTACCAACCACATAGTTCCAGGTTCAGTACCACTGCATGGCACCTTGAGCAAGTGTCTTGTACTATAGCCTCGGCCGACCAATGCCTTGTGAGTAGATTTGGTAGACAGAAACTGAAAGAAGCCCATCGCATATATGTATGTCTAAATATATATATATATATATATATATATATATATATATATATATAATATATATATATATGTGTGTGTGTGTGTGTGTGTGTGTGTGTGTGTGTGTGTGTGTGTGTGCGTGCGCGTGCGTGTGTGTGTGTATACGTTTGCGTGTCTGTGTTTGTCCCCCCAACATCGCTTGACAACCGATGCCGGTGTGTTTACGTCCCTGTAACATAGCGGTTCGGCAAAAGAGACCGATTGAATAAGTACTAGGCTTACAAAGAATAAGTCCTGGGGCCGATTTGCTCGACTAAAGGCGGTGCTCCAGCATGGCCTTAGTCAAATGACTGAAACAAAGAGTAAAAGAGTAGAGAGTATTTTAAATCTCTTTCCTGTTTTTAAACGATAAGAAAATATTAAAATGTGGTTCAAATTTCGTGGTTCCTTCAATCACAACTGATTGCAAGTAGTTAGTTAACACAATTTGATATATTTCATGCTTGAAAATGTTCTTTCACATAAATAAATTGTGTGAAAAGCCCACTCACAGCAAAAAATTTTAAAGGAGTAAATCCTTTATCTGGGAGTCATTTTATAAATGTTTTCCCTTTTATAAATGTATTTGCCTTTTAGCATATCATTTGGCAACAAATCAATAACTTCCGGTTGAAGATCTATTGGATGTCACTTCAATAATGCAGTGAAATGGCTTTTGAAAGGTTTTTAATGATTTCACATTTTTATTGAGATTTGCCAAACTCTGTTAATATTGTAACTTCTGTCAAGTGAAAATGTGATGCGTGATTTAGAAAGGAAACAAGAATTTTGCTTCTTTCGTATATTTATCACAGCAAGAAAAGTGACCGAAGTTATTTATCATAAACTGGGATTGGTAAAATGTTATTTTATGCTTCTACAGCAGAGTATATGCCGCTTATAAGCTCAGAATGGCAATGTGATCTAAAATGCAGCTCGTGAAGTGGGAAATGCCATTTTCCCACACCATTTGCCGTTTGCAATTTGTGCCTGAGAACAATTTTTCTCATTAAAATAAATAAAAATCCTCATCAGAAGTTTTAAAAACTTCCTGAGATAACTCCACCGTTACTAAACAATCTTTCAGCAGTGTGGTATAGCTGCTTACTAAACATTACTGTTACTAAACCATTATTCAATAGTGTAGTACAGCAAATTGCTATATTCAGTTTGTATTTCTTCCCAAAATGTTCGAAACTGACATTGATTGAGCACACGCGATCAAATAAAATTCGCTGTTTGTCGCTTGGTTCTGTCACAGATGATAGATTTAAATGTTTTACGCAAAGTTCCTGGTGATGAATGGTGCAGTAAAACACCATAGAGTTTTTTTAATTTTTACATTACACTTCATACTGTCACAAGTTGTGTAGGCTCAGTCAATATAACCTTTCTTTACGCCACACAAAATTTTTCCACCGTCGCTTGTAAAATACTTTAAATGTTTTTAAACCAGGTTGCACTTAGTTAATGTTTTCTCCAGCTCTTATGAAATGTCATCATCAATAGCTGTTCCATGACTTCGTAGTCAGCATTAATTCCCTCAACAAACAATAGCAACACCGAACTGTCAGACGCAGCTGTCCACTCATCAAGAACCAGAGAAAACCAAACAGAAATCTTTCGTATTGTTGTTTAATTGGAACAAGATATTGCTTCCTATGTCTTCGACTCCCCCAGTCTCTGATGTTGTAGAAAGACTAATTTTTTGAATGAATTTATTTTTACGGAATATACATATAGGTGCAGGCAAGGCTGTGTGGTTAAGAAGCTAGCTTTGTAACCGAGTGGTTCTGTGTTCAGTCTCAATGTGCGTGACCTTGGGTAAGTAGCCTTCTGCTATAGCCCCGGGCCAACCGATACTTTCGTGAGATATTTTGGTGGACGGGAACTATATGGGAGCCCATCGTATATTATATATATATATATATATATGATTGTCCCTTCCCACCGGTTGACAAACGATGTTTGGTTTACGTACCTCCTCGTAACTTACCAGTGCGGTCAAGTAAACCGATAAAATAAGTACCAGACTTCAAAAACAAATACTGGCGTCTATTTGTTCGACTTAAATTTTTGAAAGCTATGCTCCAACGTGGCCACAGTCCACTGACTGAAACAAGCAAAAGATAAAAGATACTTCTTTAGCTGTTGTAATCACAAAAAAAATTAATTAATTCACCGCCACTAAATGAGGTTTCTTTTTTCTTGGTTTGCAAATAATCTACTCTCAGACTAGCCTTTTAGTTACTTCTTTATTAGCAGTTATCTAACTAAAAAAAACCCAAAAAACACGTCTGTTAAAAATACTGATAAAATACTTTCATATCTCCCATGACGTAGTTTTTCTATTTGAAGAGAATTAGGATATGAATACTTCGTTTGATAATGCTTACGTATATTATATTCCTCCAGGACTGCGTTATTCTTGCTGCATATAACACATAATACGTTTTTGTTGTTTGGCTTTTTCAGTTACAAAATATTCCATCGTCCAATATACTTTAAAAACGTGACGTTCGCAACCAATTTTTCACACACACACACACACACACACACACACACACACACACACACACACACACACACACACACACAAGTAACATTTATTATGTTCAGTTATAATGAAGGCAATTTTACATTAACCTGATGGGTTACTCGTATGTAGAGAACTAATTTATTATTCTAAGACAAGAATATTATTGGCAATGACTTCGAAGTTTTGGCCAGCTAAGCCATCAGTGGACTGCAGTCTGAAACTTCGAAGTCAGTGTCAATAATATTCTTATTTAAGAATATATATATATATATATATATATATATATATATATATATATATGTGTGTGTGTGTGTGTGTGTGTGTGTGTGGTGTGTGTGTGTGTGTGTATATATATATATATATATCAAAAAATGAGTTAGAGGTTATTCAACCATCTGAGGAATAATGTATCCGTTGACACTACTGGTCTATTACCTCACTATGTATAGTTATAGCTATAAGGTATACAGTAGTTGGTAATTTAATGGTAAAACCGTGGTTTAATATATATAGAAAATAAAAGAAATGGACCAGTAATTAACAATGAGAAGCTGATCATTGGTATTAAAAAAGTCATAGTTTAATTGTAGTTCAGAACCATTTACAGCTGTTTTTGTTTATATAATCGAGGTAAATTTGCATTTATCTCGTTCAATTTAACAAACATCGTCAGAATGATTTAGAGAAATATAAATAGGAGAAAAGGGAAAAGGAAAAAGTTCGTTAAGACGTTAGGCTTAAATTTTAGTGACTTTTTGGGTTCCAAGTGTGTGTACGTTTCTTCAATTTGCTGAATGGAGCAGTAAGTGGGAAGTGACAAGTTGACCGGCGGTGTAAGTCGAAGGAGATATACCTGGTGGAGATATTCGGTGTTGTTAATTGTAATACATATTGCTGTTTGTGACTGCTAGGTCAGTTCCTATGGTTACAAATAATGCCCTTGTTAAAAACTAAGGATGCTTCATGGGCTCTGTAAAGGAATGATGAAAAAAAGATAAAGAGTACATAAAAAATCAATAAAGATCAATTAAAATAAACTAATACATAACGTGTTAAGTGTGTCGGCTATCTAGCTTTAAAGTGAATATATTATCAAGGATTATATGCCCTAATGTACAACGCAGAGTCTAAATAGTTTGATTAATCTGGGTAATTTAATTTAAAATTGCGATGTGATGTTAAATTATGCTCTGTGGTAAGTGGGATGGTTCGGGGAGGTAATAAGATGTTAGGTAGGTCAGCTAATAACCTGTAATGTGGGTATTAGCGATATTTTGAGAATAAGAATTTATCTTTATGCAAATATGTCATATTTCTCGTTTCGTTTATTAAGTAATTCTGATTTGGTCATTAAAATGAAGAATTTCTCATTTATGCATAAATTACAGCGATTATTATTAAGGTTATAGGAAGATGCTTTGGCTTAGGATACGCCATTCTAATCTATAATTAATGTTGTTGTCTTTCAGTTCCCAGATCTAAATACTTAGTCTTGTAGGGTTCGCTTTACTTTTATTTCTGAAACTTGAGCGATGGAAGTTATTACGACTGGATTCAGGTTCTTAGTATTGACCACGTGTAATGATGCTCTTCATATTGGGGCAGCGGTTATATGATAATTGTAACTATCGCGACCAGGATCCTTTTCACATGTACTCTAGTACTCTTCCTCTACTGTCGCTCTTGGGAAGGAGATGTAAGCAGATCCTGATGAGTAATTAAATAACAATGAAATCAATCGGTCTATCTTCATCACATAGTTGTCTTCTAGTTGCAGGCCTGTCCTGATTGATCAGATCAATAACCAAAACTACAGAGTCATGATCATCCAGTCTTTTTTTTTCTGATATAGTGCATCGAGGATCATATACTACATTTGATGGCATAAAAGACACATGGGCATATTAGACTCACCCCAATTTCAGGAGAGAATATTCAGGTAAAAAAAAGTGTTAAAGCTTATGGGATGCCCAACTTCACATATAGGACCTGGTGGGGATTTTTGAAACATTTTCCGGGGTAATAAAAGTGTGCTTTTTATATGATATCAAATAAAGTATTTTGTTTAATGTGTCCTTCCTTTTTTAAGACGATAAAATGTATCAAAACAATTTGACTGTTATTTTCAATTCCTTGAGCGGTTACGCAGAGGCTACTTCCTCATTGGCTCGTAAATGTAGATGTCATTCCAATAGCTTATCATTTTTAGTAATTTCTTCCAAACACAAAAATGGGTAATTCTAGTGTATGTACGAGGTAGAACGAAATTAGAAGATTCCGCTTTAAATAAATTGTTGTGTTTATTAAAGCTGCAATTTAGTTGAAGCTACATTTGTTTTATTTATTGAAATTACAATCCAACTTCTTGGCATCGGTAGTTCAGACTTCTTCCGTAACGTATAATTATCTGAACTGAAAAATGTCTGTTGTATCCGGAATGAAAACAGTTTACAACTTATCATGGTAATTGATGTTGTGATCTATATACAAGCTAGTTGAGAATTGCCAGACTGGTCTTATCTTGTCGGACAAGGTAGCTATTCATAGCAGTGATTTTTACAACTTTCGTAAAGTAAGAAGATAAATTTGGTGTGCTGTGAAGCGAGGTGATATTCTGACGCTTTAGGGTAGAAAGTATCTTTGAAGAAATGAGAAGTGTGTTGTTAGAAGACACTTGATTTAAGTTGAAGAGTGAAAAAAAACAACATACACACAAGTGAGAAGTTGGGGGCGGTATTAAGCGGGGAGGAGATCAACAACGAACGCAATGACAGGTAAAGAATAGTAAGATGGGGAAAGAAAGAAAAAAGTAAAACATTTGAAGAATATGTATAACGGGTTATGTTACGATTAAATTGCTCGAAGTTTGTGAGATAGCGTAATAATGAACGATCTCTTACATATGTTTTATATATGTATATATTTCTTTATTGCCCACATAGGGGCTAAACATAGAGGGGACAAACAAGGACAGACACACGGATTAAGTCGATTACATTGACCCCAGTGCGTAACTGGTACTTAATTTATCGACCCCAAAAGGATGAAAGGCAAAGTCGACCTCGACGGAATATGAACTCAGAACGTAACCGCAGACGAAATACCGCTAAGCATTTCGCCCGGCGTGCTAACGTTTCTGTCAGTTCACCGCCTTATGTTTTATATATGTATAGCTCACACGTTCAACGATACATAAACGCGTATGCAGACACGGTGGAGTTGGGGTTTTTTTTCTTCCGGTAAGGGTAGATGCCAATAAGAATTAGTGTTAGCATGCAATGAAATTTGTCAAATCATTTTCGAGTGTCCAAGCTTCTAAATTTGCATGTTTAAATTTATATTAATGTTAATATATGGTATCGACCGTAAGCACTAACATGAAAAAATATACATTATTTCTCTGTGAGAGCAACAGGTTTTATTTGCGCCCGGAGGATGATATTCTTGTACGTACAAAATAAAGTAAATTTTTCAATTATGAAATTTATACAATGCTCGTATGCCTATTTGCGATATAGGTCGGGTTTCCACTACGACTTAAAACGGTCAGACTCGAACAGAAATTGTCCGGTAATTGCCATTTGGATGGACATTTTGTCTTCACTATAAAACACAGATTGTTAGGTTTGTACCACCTCCTTGAGACCCAACTACACTTTAGCTGAGAAAACTAAAATATATATTGCATGTATCGAAATAATTTTTATATGAAACGAAAGCTGAAGGGTTGTAGAGGTACTGTGTAAAAGTTATTCGTATCCAAGAACCCCAAGTATTTAAATTTTCGGATATTTTCGGTTTGACCGGCAGTTTTTTAAAATAATTTCCACGTAACTAAACACTTTTAAACTTCGTATACTGGTAGAATGTGTTTATAAAACATCTTTTTCTCTTGGTTTTATTGAGAAAATTCTATAGTTTGTAAGATATTTGTTGTTTTTTTTTTCTTCAATTTCTGCAATTTCAACCAATCAATGACGTCTATTGAGGTGAAAACATTCTGTGCCGTATGAATATGTCCCTCGTTTAAGAAACAGATTGGGTTTATTTACATTTCTGAAGAAAAAAAGATACCCCCCCCCTAACCCTAACTCTAACCCTAACCCTAAAACAGATTGAAATGCAATAGATCTATACAAGGGTCATAATTATGGGTGACAATTTCATATGACACTGCTAGAAAAAACTGCCGTTCAAACCGAAAAGATCCAAAAAATATTTTAAAATCTATTAAAGATAAAAAACAAATTGGTAAAGCTTCATCGAAACAGAAAATACTAATTTGGTGCTTTTCTAAAAAGGCAGTGAAAAATAACGTTTTTCGAAAGGGTTGTCACATTTTTGCTGTCAGTTGGAGTCAAGAAAGTCAACAGGAGTTATTTTCATCTGCCATCGGCTTATCAGTTATCGCCTTTCCTTATCCACTTGTCAACACCTGTGTGGAGGAGGGAATGAGAAAAATCAAGTTAAACCTTGCAGAACCAAACAATATTTTTATTTTTTGCAGATTTTTTTTTTTACTATTTTTACAAAACTGAACGCATGCATTACGACTACGAGCCAGTTGGCTTTTGTTTTTCCTAGGCAGCGGTAATAACAAAAATTCCGAAAGGGATAATATAAATTTAACCGGTTTATAACTTTGTAGTGACGCCATTTTGGAAATCTTCGGCACTCATGAGCAGAGTTTGGATTCTTCCGGGAGGCCTACCGGAAGTTCTCTCATGCGCATGCGCAGAAAACTAGCAGCAGCAAAATTTCCCGCGTATCGACCTCTCTCGAAGGCTGACAGTCGAACAGGACGATCGTGTTTTAACAGCTCTCTCAAACTGCTACATCGTGGCGTTGCTACACTATGCTTGAACGGACAGGATTTGGCTCACTCCACTTGACTACCGCGACGAGATCCTAAGCTGCCGATTCGCCCTGAAGAAGATCTATATATTGCGAATCCAGAAATAAAAATATTTATACTGTTGAAGTTATTGGGAGTCTTGGCTTTTCTTTCGATTAATAATTTAATGTAAGGGATGAGAGTTGCACCCCTCCAGTGTTACAGACCTTTAATCCTGTTACGACTTTGTTAACGTTGTTAAATCAATTTGCCAATACACTTATCAATATGGCAAGTGGTTATAAAAACCCTATGAAAAGAAGTGCCGGTGAACGTGCTTTGTTCGATGAAAAATGGACTGAGCTATATTTTTTAATTGAAATAGATAACAAGTGCATTTGTCTTATCTGCTACGAACAAGTAGCCGTTCATAGAAAATATAATTGTGAGTAAGCATAAGACCTATGAAAATTTGAAAGAATCTGAACGTTTAGACAAGCTAGCCTCCTTGAAAGTAAATCTGATCAAAAGGCAAACTTTTTTTTGAAGGCCGATTCTTGAAAGTGGCTCAGTTACTCGAGCTAATTATGCGATATGCAAAAATATTGCTAAAAATCTCAAGCGGCGTAGCGATGATGAATTCGTGACAGAATGTATCCTTACTGATGTTGAGAATATATGCCCAGAAAAAAATTAATTTGTTTGGAAAATTTAGCTTATCAAGAAGAACTGTTTCTGATCATATTAAAGATATTGCTGATGACATTCAAAATTCTCAAAAATCTGATTCAGCAGAATTCGTATTGTATTCATTAGCTATAGATGAGACAACTGACCTGTCTAATACTGCTCAGATGGCAGTATTTATACATGGAATAACTGCAACATTCAACATTCGGGAAAATTTCCTGCTAGAGGAGATTTATTTCAAATGGTCAACTCAGCCGTGAAAGATTTTGATTTACTATATGAATAAATGAATGGTCTTGCTCCATCTTGCGCCAGTGGTAGGTCGTGAAAAAGGTTTCGCAGCTCTGATTAAGAATGAATTTAAGAAGCGTCTTTTGGATCCGGAAACTTTAATTGTGTGTCACTGCTTTATTCGTATGGAAAGTTTATGTGCAAAATCTCTCAAAATGGGCAATGTAATGATAATTGTAACTAAGGCCGTTAATTTGATAAAAAGCAAAGGGTTGAATAGTAGGGAATTTAAAGAATTTTTGAAAGATCTTGAAACCAATTATGGGGATTTATTGTACCATTGTGAAGTTATGTGATTAGGTAAGGCCCAAATGCTTAAGCGATTTTATGAACTGAAGGAAGAAGTGGAACATTTTTATGGATATTAAAGGTGTTCCTATTATAGAACTGGAAGATAAAAAGTTTCAAGGTGATTTAACATTTATAGTAGATATAACTAGTCATTTAAATGATTTGAACTTGAAACTACCAGGTTCCAGTCAGTTTGCTTTCTCATATGAAAAGCTTTGAATCGATGCTTCATTTATTTGTCACACAATTGAAAAGAAAGTGCTTCACACATTTTCCGAAATCCTGAATCAACAAAGGAATATTTTGACGTGTGTGAAAGTCTTTTAAAGAAATTTGAAAGTAAATTTTAAAAAATACAAGATAAAATCAAATTACGTGTTTTTGAAACACCTTTTGATGTGTCCTGAAGAGGATCCGGATTCTTTGCAATTAGAATTAATTGATTTGCAGCCGGATAACTTATTAAAATCGAAATGTAATAATCTGTCTTTATTTGACTTCTACAGAGCCATCAATCCTGAGAAATTTCCTGCTTTACATAAAACGCCTTGAAATTCATATCTCAATTTTCGACAATTTATCAATATGGGCAGTTTTTTACCAAATTGAATTATGCAAAACATCGTCTTCGTACCAGACTTACAAACAAAAACCTGAGTAATGAACTAAGAATAGCTGTTTCTTCAAAGGCGTGATATTCCTAAACTTTCAAAAGGAGAAGAAAAAAACAAAACAAAATAATAGTTTCATCCTTCTCATTAAACAAAACCAAATTTTAAAGTTAAGGTTAATTAGCTTTGATAAAATTATCACTAGGGTAGATTTGTTTAAATATGTCGTTTACATATATTATTTAGGTATTAATGTAATTTTTCAAAATTAAATTCGGTCTGTGCTTGACTGTTATGATTTCTTCAACATTAGGATAGATATATTTTGAAAAATACAGAATACCTCATAAGTAATATAAACGTCCTAAATTCATTGGCGGCGTTAATGAAGATGTTACGTGTTAATTTAATGGTTAAACTTACCTTTATTAATGTATATCGAATTACACATAGATATATACAAGATTTACACAGAGTCAGAACTTGTGATCCGCATGTGGACCTTTTTCTCGGGAAATTTTTGCCTGCTGCACTAAAAAGTTTCCTCATCCTTGATTTAGAGGTTGTGAGATTTGGAAGAAGTTGATTAAAATTTGCAGTGTATGTATGACATTCTGAGACAGAAAAGCAGTTATAATTATAAAAGCTTTATCGTTCAACTCAATCTATTTAACTTAATTTACCTTCAAATCATTCAAAATCTGTCGAATTCTGCAGCTAACGCAATCTGATTTATACTATCGGTCCGTTTTTTTTTGTGATGCATAATTATAGCTCGAAAATGTATTCGCTCTTGTGTCATCCTTGGCCGAAGTTATGTTGATAGAAAAAATGTTCACTCAACCGTAGCAGATGTTGCAGGAATTACCAGTAACAGTTGGTGCATTGTACAAATCTCTGAAATTAAGTGCTTGCCATCGGTTGTTTTGTTACTCAGATGGTCAGTAACTCAGCTAACAAACAGAGGTGTCTTTCACAGAAACTTCAAATGCTGGAAGTTGAGCTTTCAAGGAATTGAGTCAACGTAATCGGCGTAATTTTCTGATGCGTTCTGTTCTCTTTATCGATCACCTTTAGAAGCAGTTGTTTGAAGCTATGAACGTACCTTGTAAATGCTTGATCAAAGCGTTGGGGAAAAGAAGAGATTATTGTATCAGTTCTTTCGTCGCCCTTTTCAAGCCTAGCCAGGTTCATGGGCCGGTTTCCCGGTTTCTGTGGCGTATGTGTTCCCCCTAGCTGGACGGGACGCCAGTCCATCACAGTGCTACTCAAGAAACAGGAAGAGAGAGTGAGAGAAAGTTGTGGCGAAAGAGTACAACAGGGGTCGCCACCATTGCCTGCCAGAGCCTCGTGGGTCTTTTAGCTTTTTTTCGTTCAGTAAAGACACACAACGCCCGGTCTGGGAATCGAAACCACGATCCTCCGACCGCGAGTCTGCTGCCCTAACCACTGGGCCATTGCGCCTCCACTAATTGTATCAGTGGTCTCAGTAGACTCAGTGTATCAGTGGTTTCAGTGTATCAGTGGACCACTATTGTATCAGTGGTCTCAAAATATTCATGAATATAATTGTACCGTACTCGCGATGGAAAAGCACCTTCAGTTGTATAGCTAGAAGGGAAGAGCGAGGAGAGGCTGCCTGCCTTGGGCGACATTTTTAGGGGGTGGCACCTGTGGATTTGCAGTATAAACCTGTATAAGGGGCAGGGGCGGCACAGTCATGGGTTGCCGTGGACGGCACACACTCTAGCTACGCCACTGTGTAATTTCTCTAATTCCTATTTTAATTTTTCAAAAATGATTTCACTTCCATAGTACTACAAGTTCGGTGGCGATATGGTGTGTCTCTACCTAAAATACAAATGAATCTCCATTCCTCAGGTCTTTGAAAACTAGTTTAGTAATTTCAGCCATTTTTTGTCCATCCGCTGACAGCATTTTAGATACTTGCAGTGGTTTTGAATGTCTGTCTGTACGCGTGTTCAAGTCCTAGCCTAGATTTAGCCCAAAGAAGAAATCAAACGTTTTGAGCTCTACATTCGATAACAAGATTCCGAGCATGATCATCCGATTATAACAGTACTTTTGCACAAGACTGAATAATTACCAAAAATTCATGAAAAGCAAATAGCGGGTACTGTCCACTTGATTGTATAAGATATCATCGTACATAGGTTTGCTTTCAGATCCTACCGTTTTCTTTCTTTCTTTCTTCCTCTCTTTCTTTCTTTCTTTCTTTCTTTCTTTCTTTCTTTCTTTCTTTCTTTCTTCTTTCTTTCTTTCTCTCTTTCTTCCTTTCTCTCTTCCTTCCTTTCTCTCTTCCTTCCTCCCTTCCTTCCTTCCTTCCTTCCTTCCTTCCTTCCTTCCTTCCTTCCTTCCTTCCTTCCTCCTTCCTTCCTTCTTCCTTTCTTCCTTCCTTCCTTCCTTCCTTCCTTCCTTCCTTCTTCCTTCCTTCCTTCTTCCTTCCTTCCTTCCTTCCTTCCTTCTTCCTTCCTTCCTTCCTTCCTTCCTTCCTTCCTTTCTTCCTTCCTTCCTTCCTTTCTTTCTTTCTTTCTTTCTTCTTTCTTTCTTTCTTTCTTTTTTTCTTTCTTTCTTTCTCTCAGGTAGTACCTTACATTGTATTGTAGATTCCTTCATAACTAGACTTAAAGAATCTGCTTGACAATGTGTTGCTAAAGATTTCGGTTGAAGCTTTCCCAAACTCTTGGCCAATCCACATATGTTAAGCATGTTGCTCGCTGCTTCAAAGCACGCCTTTTACATGCAAAAATGTTGTTGCAAATTTCTGAATGCATATATGATAACTGAAAATATTGCTGAAGACTTAAAATCTGGTAAGCAATAACAACTTTGAAAGCGTTTGTTGATCCAAAGAACAGACGAAAGCAAAACCTTTTTCTGTTTTTGGATGCATTAGCATATTTGTTGTAATAAGTGGGGGAAAATTGCTTAATTCTCAGCGTACATCTCCCATAATAAATTCAGCCATTACAGAACAGAACTCATTTTATACATCGTGGTTCAGCTTTGTTGAATCACTCCAGAAGACCAGAATCATCTTTCTCTTTCAATCATTCTACGTGATTCTTCATCAGCTCTGTTTGGATATTCTTTGTTGACAAAGAAAGCGCAAACACTCAAACATTTCTATTATGCAAATGTTTTCTTGCATGTTCATCCAACAATTCTCTAGCGTTATTACATTTAGTAAACAGTGTTTCCAGTTCAATAAATAGCAGCGCAGTAGCATTTAGAGAATCGATGTTTCAGAAAGCACCGAAGAGCTTTCCCAATTATAAAACCAGTCTATTAAAACCTCCTTTCCTTTACATCTAGCATGCTGTAGTTTTGAATTCCCCTTATACTTTGCATCGATAAAAACAATAAGCGCAATCATAGGTTTAGTCGTAATGAACGAAGCCTATCTGCTTGAAAACAACTGTTTCTAGTTGCCAGATAAGTAACAGCAAACGGCGTCACCTGAACACAAACACACATATACATCCCTAAATACATGTAGGCACGCATGTAGACTCATACACAAATACATACACACGCTTACATACACAGTGACACGCCGACACACGCTCATTTAATGAGTTGTAGACCACTCTGAATAAATAAAGGCCCCGTTTAAATTAATGAAGACGTAGCGTGTTGTTTGGTTTATGTGCGTCTAGTTACTGTATGTGTGTGTGTGTGTGTGTGTGTGTGTGTGTGTGCGATCGTCTGCTGTAAAATCTTGGCTTCCCCTCTCGTAAAGTCCCGAATGAATGACTGAATAGATAAATGTTGCTCGGAAGCCATTGACGAGGTGACTCGCTCCGATGCAGAGAGTCGCAAGCCAGTTAAATGAACTGTCAATGAAATTAAGGCTACGCTACATAATTTAATTCCTTCTTACAAATTTCGTATATAGTCAAGAAAAATCAATATTTATTTATCTTTCACAATGAATTAATTCTTATTCAAATAACAGATGAGCGCAGTGGAACAGACAAAAACGAAGATGCTTATCCAACTGAGACTCAGTTTGGCTTTATTTGCGGTTGTAATTAAATCAATGAACTGCAAATTGTGAAACCAATAATGAAGGCCGGAGATACTCCCGACGTCACAAGATTTGGGTTGACTCGGGGCTATAGAAAATGACACTTGCCTAAGATTCCATGCACGGTAATTGCGAAGTGAAAGTTGTAGATTGCTGAGGTGGTAGAAATAATGGCCGATTAACAGAAGAATCACCGTTTCGTATTCTCACAACAGTATTGTGTGTCGTGTCCACAGCCAAGATAGTTTGCCTCAAGGTCTTGATTTACCAAACAGTAAATAAGCGACAAATGCTTAACTGCAGAAAGCAGCAGCGACACCGAAAAATTGATGCGTGTTTCGTTAATTTCTGGGGCTTCCAGTGACTATGGCTGTTAGCGGTGTTGTGTTCCAATGGATGTATTCATATGTATACGTGTAGTGTAGTGTGATGGAGGAAAAGGACAATAGAAAAAGAAGCAAACGGGAGAAAGAAATACAAAAACCTTACCTGTTGACCTCGGCGGAATGAGCGATCACTCTCAAGAAATTTGCTCGTTGTCTACTCGAACTGACCACACGTGTTTCCTGCCCACGCATGCCCCATGACTGTGCCACAGGCCCCTGCAATCTTAACTTCCGTCTATCTCATCTGTAATCCACTCCACCAACACTACACAGCTCATCACAGCCCATAACACCAGTAACACCACATGTAGCATGACATTGTCCACATCTCTATATGTGATGATGAAGTATTTTTCTTTCCTTCTTTTTTAGAAACCCGAAATACCCCTTAGTATAGTATTCTTCTCCTCGTACTAAAATGCTTTAAGTGAGCCGACTTTGTGACTCGATCTTGATTCCCTTTCACCATACTTAACCACATCATTGTCAAGGTGCGTGGTATAATGGTTAGGGTGTTACACTCACGATCGTAAGATTGCGATTTCGATTCCTGGACCAGGCAATGTGTTTGTTCTTGAGCAAAACACCACTGCACCAGTCCACTCATCAGAAACGAGTTCCAGCAATGGTAGGGAAATTAAGCCAGCATCTCGTTCAGTGGAGAGTGTTGTAACCTCGGTCACTTATAGGCCATGGAAACTGGGGTTTAAACTTCGATCTTATGAGTCCTAGGGTTGAAGACAAATCCAGGCTGAGGTGATCACTTCACTTCCTTTTCTTTTAGGTTCCAACATCATTGAAAACGGCAAAAACGATGTTGGTACCAAATGAACATCTTCGACTATTAATTAATTGATACCACTGTTTTCAAGTAAGACTGTTATCGATACTCCGTCGGTTGCGACGACAAGTGTTCTAGATGATCCGACCAATCTGCTCGTGAAGTTAACGTTCAAGTGGCTGAGCACTCCATAGATACGCGTACCTTTAACGTAGTTATCAAGGAAATTCAGCGTGACACAGAATGTGACAAGGCCGGCCCTTTGAAATGCAGGTACTACTCATTTTTGTCGGATGAGTGGATTGGAGCAACAAGAAATAAAGTATCTTGCTCAAGGTCACAACGCGTCGCCAGGAATCGAACTCACGATCTTACAATTGTGAGCCGAATACTTTAACCATCAAGCCACGGGCCTCCAAGTAAGACTGATATCTCAGTTACTCATGACAGTGAAATATGACATAGACACAGCGCTGCGTATTGATAAAGGAAGGGAAATAAAAGTCTCTAGGTCTTCACGCCATGCTCATGGACGCTAGTAGCATAACATGAATTGATCTCAAACAATAAAAATAAGACTGCATTAAAGACTTGACTAGCTAAGAGCTCATTCTTGATTTTCAGCGCCAGCAACGAGACAAGACTGTTTTTAAATATTAATAATATCTAATCACTCGACAATTCTTGAAAAAGACGAAAAAAGTGTTTCCGATGATAGTGACATAATTAAAACTATGAACTCAAATCAGGTATCGAAAACTGATCATGAGTTTGTCTTGCCGGAAGCACACTTCTTGTCCAACAAAGTTTGCAAACCTGCGTTCAACTGCGTTCATAAAGCTTGTCAGGGAAGAAAAATAACCAAAGAAAAACAAACAATAAAACTCCCAAGACAACAGCATTACAATTAAATTGAAAACTGCTTTTTGATGGAAGCATCTGTTTGACGACTTGCTACGATATTGATTATTATATCTGTTATAAAGGAGAGTCAGTTCATTATGTTATCTAGCAACCAAGAGAACACTTTCAGATCATTCTGTCTTCCCGATAGAGAAAGCTATGTCACACAGACCTCACTCACTCTACAGCCGTTGTTGATATTGATGGGAATTCTAGAATCTCTCGTGGTTTCAATCGCCCCCATATTTAACTGGTCTCAAGAATAAACGTTTCGTGATTCAAAACAATATATTTAACCTGTGTAGATCGAATGAAGACAAATGTGTTTAGACAGTTTGAAAATATGCCACATTTCTGTAAAATAAATACTATTACACAGCATGTTCAATAGGTTATAACATTTCAACCAACGGATTATGTATGTATGTATGTATGTATGTATGTATGTATGTATGTATGTATGTATGTTTGTATGTATGTATGTATGTATGTATGCATGTATGTATGTATGTATGTATGTATGTATGTATGTATGTATGTATGTATGTATGTATGTATGTATGCATGTATGTATGTATATGTATGTATGTATGTATGTATGTATGTATGTATGTATGTATGTATGTATGTATGTATGTATGTGTATGTATGTATGTGTATGTATGT
>NC_043000.1:127749781-127764781 GCF_006345805.1 Octopus sinensis | reverse complement strand
AGGTGTCCTCCTGAGGCTACAACCTATAGTAGCATCCACCCTTAAGGGTTAGCCACATTTAAGTGGCAAATATACTTCACGATGTCGTGCAGCTACTGTTTATACCTCGCTCAGAGATTTATTATTGCTTATATATATATATATATATATATATATATGTTGGTTGTCCGAAAAGTTCGTGCCGATTTTTAAAGGAAAGAAAAAGGTCAATAAATACTTATAGGAACATAAACTTTCTTCCACGAAAAATAGCTTAAACTATGCTCTAAATGGAGGTGTAGTCAAATGTATGGAAGGGGGCGGGGTGGAATTTCTGGAAAACGGAGTTTCGGATCAAACGGCTTACATATGTTGGAGTTTTTCCGTTTTGATGTTTAAAAAAAAATTGTTAATAATTTCAGAGGAAATGTGTGATTTAAGGGAGATCTGGCTGTTGTTTCTAGCACATTCCAAACCCCCCTCCTCGTTTCTTTCACACTCACACATTTATTGACATTTTTCAATATTTTTATTCCCATAAACAAATTTTATGGAATGATGATGTAACACACGTATGTGTAAGAAAAAAAACACCTAAAGCATCTTCAATGTTCATATTAATCTGTAAAATGTAATCCTTATTTGTTCACGTTATTTTGAATTATTCAGGTTCAATAGGGGTGTCCACAATATTTCCTAGTAATTTTATACATTTTTTGCATACAGATTTGAAATTTTGTCAGTGGGTGCTTTATATACCACTGGTTTATAGTTATGTAATTTTAGTTGATCTTGCTAATTAAATTCGACTTTTATGGGCAGGTAAATTTAATTAACAAGTGTAAAAGCAATGACGTTATGGATAAACACTAAAACTGAAATTCTTAATGCATCTTACCTGTTTGATTTGTAACTAAAATTATCCCAGATGGCAAGCGACAAAAATTTTGCCACTTTTCAAGATTGAGGTACATTAATTTGATTTAATTAAAATACAGGTATAATCGGTACAAGATTTTATTCTTTCGGTAAGTATTTCGTACCACGGTGTGAAATAATTTTTTTCCCGTTTTTTTTTTTCGGGTGCATTCAACGTGTCTGACCTCCAAACCCGCCGGAAGCCACTTTTTTCCGGAAAAGAAAGGTGAGAGGGGTGGTGGGGACCTTGAAGCTTTCCACCAAGGAAATTTTGTTTCGCGGATCTTTTTATCTTTTCCAGGTTATTTTGCATGCTTTCGTTATTTAGAAACCTTACTGTTTCTTTAAACCTCTTGTTTCATTATCACAATTAAAAAGCGTTTAAGACTCGTTTACTTTCAAAGCGAAAAAAAACAAAACCGACGTAATTTCCAGACAACCAAATTTAGTATAGATTGATCCAGCGGTTTGGCCGTGCATAGAAGAAACACACACACCTACACACACAGAAGACAGTAAGAATAAAAGTGAAACTATTATACCGCTGCAAAAAAAAAAAAATCGGACGGGGCGTATAGGGGGTGGGGGCTAGAGCCCCCTATATGGGTAAGGACCAAAATTCGCCCCCCACCGACAGCCTTCCCGGAGTAATGAAAAACCTTCATGCAAAATTTGGTACAGATTGATTCAGTGGTTTTGCCGTGGATAGAAGAAACACACACAGATACACACATACACACACAGATACACGCAAGCGCGCACACACACATACACACAAAGGATTATATATATATATATATGCATGCATGTGTGTAGGTGTTTGTATGTGTGTGCGCGCGCGTTTGTGTACACACACGCATAGACATATATAATTCAATATTCGGTCAAGTGGTTGATGAGGAAGAAGACGAAAATGAAAAAAGAAATAGAAAAAGAAACATCTGTCCCATTTCGACTAATTACTACACGAAACACACCCACACACACTCACAGCAACACACAGGCGCATCTGTGCTCATATATATAAAAGTATAATTATTGAATGCGTGCGTGTGTGTGTGTGTGATTGTGTGAGTGTGTGTGTTTGCGTGTATAATTCATGACTACGTGTAGAAATAAATATATTTATAAATTACTCAACATACACACACACACACACACACACACACACACACACACACACACACACACACACACATACTCACACACACACTCTTACTCATAGATATGCATTTTCACACACATCTGCTCTAATTACTCCTTCAGTCCAAATTCACTAATTACTCCTTCAGTCCTACAATGGTACTCAAATACTCATTCACACCATTATTAACTGATGTACATTTTCGCGCAAACAGACATACACCCACTCACACACGCATCTACACGCGCACAAATACACACACAAAATTAAATTATTTTGCTTTTTTATTTGCTTCAGTTATTAGACTTCGGCCGAGCTGATGCATCGACTTGAGGGGCTAGTCGAATAAATCGCTCCCTTATTATTGTTACGTTTTAAAGTCTGGTACTTATTCTATCGGTCGCCTTTTATCGAACTGCTAGGTTACGGAGACATTAACAGACCATCACCGGATTTCAAGCAGTGGTGGTTGTGGTGGTGGTGGTGATGGACACACGCACAAAACATAGGCACACACGCACATACACAACATATTCGACGGACTTCCATCTCCGTTTCCGTCCACCAAAATCACTTTCAGACATTGGTCGGCCCGAAGCTAGCATAGAGGACACTTACCCAAAATGCTGCGCAGTGGGACTGAACCCGAAGCCACTGAGTTGCAAAGCAAACATCTTAACCATACTGCAATGCCTTGCTATATACAGAATTTCTTTTCCATGAGAGAGTTTGGTGGAGTCCTGTGACTCAAGCGGATATGACTTCGACAAGATACTTTAAATCAGGGAGTTGAAACAAGAACACAAATATCGTTGTTTAATCTCAGATCTCTGCGTGTTAGTGAAACATACTTGAGATAAGTGAAGTTTAAGTATTTCGGGACAGTATAGACGTGTGATGAAAGGCAGGATGCTGAACTGGATGTTAGAATCACAGTTGCTAGCACAGTAATGCACCGGCTCCAGCATTGGACCTTTGTAATTCGGTTTTCGTGCCTATCCTCATCTATAGCCACTTGAGGATTTTATGAATAAAGGAGGTAATCCTTATCAAGCAATCCAAACCCATCACCAACAACTATTTTATCTGCGCGTCACAAACACAGCTGATTACAATCTGAACATTACAAAGATTTCTTTCAAATACTACTTTACTATCCCCACACTTCATTCACACACGGCGTTATTCTATCATACGATTACGAATTGCTGACACACTAAAACGAATCTCTTCGTATCTTCATATTCTATGACTAGGGCCTTTTTCGACGAAATATTGGGTTTATTAGGTTTTAGAGCAGAGGTTTAAGCTGCGTTCTGATTTATATTCCCAACCACATGGTTCCGGGTTCTGTTCCACTGCGTGGCAACTTAGGCAAGTGTCGTCTACTATGGCTTCGGGCCGAGCAAAGCCTTGTGAGTGGATTTGGTTGATGGAAACTGAAAGAAGCCTGTCGCATATATATATATATATATATATATATATATATATATATATATATATATATATATATATATAATAGTTATCGCCATACTAATATGGCATTCTTATAAAAATAAGAAAAAAGCTGTCCGCTTATTAGCTCCATGAGGCCATCGCCTTAAGTTAGCTATTTGATACACAAACTGTATCCATATAACCTTCGAACAAGGGAGGTCAGTCGCTCCACACTACTTGACCGGCAGCTACAGACGCGTTTCGGAGTATTGCCCCTTTTCAATGCAGCGTAGCCAGCCAGTAGGTGTCGCTTTTTTCTTATTTTTATAAGAATGCCATATTAGTATGGCGATAACTATTATTTTCCGGGAACGCTGCCGCTGTTCTCTTTTAGAGAGACTTAGTTATTTTAATATCTATATATATATATATATATATATATATATATATATATATATATATATATATATATATATATATATATATATATCTGTGAGTTTGTGTCCGTGTTTGTCCTTTCACCACTGCTTGACAACCGATCTTGGTGTGTTTACCTCCCTATAACTTAGGTTTGGCAAAAATGACCGATAGAGTAAGTATCAGGCTTACAAAGAATAAGTCGATTTGTTCGACTGAAAGGCAGTGCTCCAGCATGGCCAGTCAAACTGACTGAAACAAGTAAAAGAATAAAAGAATAAAGAACTTCATCCAAAGAGTACTGCAATTTCCCCCTAATTTTCTCACCGGTGATTTGCAGATGCACATTGGCGAAACACACACACACACACACACACACACACACACACACACACACACACACACACACACACACGCAAGATTCCACATAATTTCCTACTATGAAATTTCATTCACAATGCGATCAAACCCAGAACCGCATAGCAGCAAAGCGATCTTTTTCACCACACAGCCATCGGTGATTTGCGACGATTCCTACACTCGCCAATGATCAATACCAATAATTACTGTTATAACTACTGTAATAATGGCTTTATTAATGTGAATCACTGCAGGATTGACAGAGATAGAAAAATCAATCAATTTCCTGTCTCCTCCACAATTATCGATCAACCTAACTGATTTATTTGACATTGTTCCGTTTAATTTCATTATTCCAGTATCATTAATCATGAATCAGTGACGGTTGTTGTACGTATTTCAGAAACGATTCTACATTAAAGAAGAAAGTTTCTAATTGGTCGTTTCACTTCATAGAAATCGCAATTAAGTCTCCCTGAAATCATACCCCATATACTTAAAAACGGGGACAATGTAGTCCTCGAAAAAAATTGATTATAACCACATCTTTCTTGAATTACACTCTTAAAAACGAAACGACATATTGGATATGTCCTTGGATAAAACAAACCACCATTCGCAGGCAAGTATGCTCTCGTAGCATGTACTATGCTTTTGCTAATTGCTTCAGGTGCCTAAGTAGTTGTGAATAGACACAGACATCTTCTCAACCATCAAAAATGTAACTCAGTAGAATATCGAAGATGTAACAACAGGAAGGAAGACGGCTAAATAGACTGGAGCAACGTGAAGTAAAGTGCCTTGCTCAAGGATTCAATGTACCACGCGGTTCAAGAATAGAACCTATGAATCCTTGACCGTAGGCCCAGTGCCTTAACCACTAGGCTATGTGCCTTACAGCTCTAGGAAACACTAAGTCTTAAAAACAAAAGAAAAAAAGACTGGAGGACTATGACGTTTAATCACAGATTTACTAGATTAGGAATTAGCCTTGGACTAAATAACAACAATAACGGTTTCAAATTTTGGCACAAGCCAATAATTCTGGGGAAGGGAAAAAGTCAATTACATCAACCCCAGTACTCAACTGGTACATATTTTATCGACCCCCGAAAGGATAAAAGGTGGAATTTGAACTCAGAACCTAAAGGCAGACGAAATGCAGCTAAGCATTTTGCTCTGCAAGCAACCAATTCTGCTTGTACGCTACCTTAAAAAAAAAAGTGAGATGCTTACAGCTCCTAGGTTTCCCAAGTAGTCACCCATCTAAGTACTCACTAGGCTCGACTTTGGTGATCGGACGAGAACCGGTGCATGCAGCGTGATATGGCCGTAAGCGACAATAGCAACAATGTTAACAACCTTCATCCGGTCACTCAACCTGCTGAAAATACTCATCACATTCTGTGAATGTTATGGATGTGATGATGTATGTTTACATGTGCCCCCTCGACAAAACGTACTCGCTTTAGCCTGATGTCAAAGTTAACCGTTTGTAGGGACTCAATATTCTATATGTATACGATATTTGAAATCTATACGTACATACACGCACATGCATGAAATATATACGTACGTACACAAACACAAACGCACAAATCCATCCATCCATCCATCATCCATCCATCCATCCATACATACATACATACATACAAACGATATATGTGTCTGAAGAAGGAGCTGGTTTCTGACAAAGATACAAAGCTCCATCTTTGGAATGTAGATAACGAAAACAATGTCTTATTACAAAACTGAGAAAAGTCTTGCATTGTTTTACTGTTTCGCTTACAGATTATATTCCAGTTACATATGAGAATGACATTTGTAAAAATATGACCGTGGTTTGAAACACTTGCCCGCTTGTGCAGCTGTAGAGCAACACACCAGTTGAAAAAAAGAAAAAAAAAGAAAGGATATTCTCTACACATATCCTGTATTGAGTCCTCTATTGAACTCTGGTCCTTCCGTTCTTCGAAAACTACAACACACACGCACTCACGCACGCACACGCACACACGCACACACGCACACACGCACACGCACACACACGCACACACACCTGCTTGCGTGCATCCGTATATGTGTGTGCATTGATGCGTGCAATTCTCTCAACGAGATATCATATCAACTTTAGCTTTTGTGTTTACCCATGCGTAACCATAAAAAGAGAAAAAAAAATGATTATATTTTCGCGCCTAAAGAACTTTTATCTTTGCAAAAGGATTTGTTCATTCAATATTATAACTGAAAGAGGGGAGGTAGAGAGAGTTGAAGGAGAGATAGATTGAGATTGAGCTAAAAAGATAGGAATAGTGTGTGTGTGAGAGAGAGAGAGAGGGGGGGAGGGAGAGGGCGCGAGACGGAGGGAGGAAGGGCGAAGAGGATTTGACATATATACTAACCAACGAGAGAAACTTTTGTGGTTACTATTTCTTTACTACCCACAAAGGGCTAAACACAGGGAGGACAAACAAGGACGGACAAACGGATTAAGTCGATTATATCGACCTTAGTGCGTAACTGGTACTTATTTAATTGACCCCGAAAGGATGAAAGACAAAGTCGACCTCGGCGGAATTTGAACTCAGAGCGTAACGGCAGACGAAATAACTTTTGTGGTTACTGACCTGCCAGAAATACTAGCCAAATATCCCTAAAATTTTTCTCTATTGCCTTTAAAAGGGAAGCCATATTAGATGTAATTCTTGATATACGAAAAGTCAGGCTGGTCACGGATAGAATGCATTTCATCATCTGTCCGATCTTGGTTGGTTCGGCTGAAAAACAACAATAGATGAAATGAGAAACAGGAGTCGAGTCTAGCGAGTATATCAAAAATAAACATAAAAGAAAATAAATATCAAGAATAAGTGTGATTTCAGTCAATACTAATAATAACAACAATACTAGCAAGAAATGATATTAGAAAAAATGACCAGTCGAAATGTGAAAATTATGAATAAAGCTAAATACATAATGATATGAATAGATATGTAATATTCAACCGAAAGAATATATGTTACGGATGGAATGGAAATATTAATAAAACAGTCGCTAGTTTCTGAAGCAGTCGTGTATGAGTATGTGTGTGTGTGCGCGCGCGTGCGTAAGTGTGTGTGCATCGACGTGTGTGAGTACGAATGTGTTTGCTTCTGTGCGTATGCGTTCGTGTGCATGCCTGTCTTTGTGTGTGTGTGCGTGCGTGTGTGTGTGTGTGTATGCATGTGTGTATGTATGTGTATATTTGTGTATGTGTGTGTATGAATGTATGTATGTCTGCCTCGATGTGTGTGTGTGTGTGCATGTGCGCGTGTGTGTGTGTCTGCCTCAATGTGTGTGTATGTGTGTGTGCTCGTGTGTGCGTGCGCGTGTGTATGTATGTGTGTACGTATTTATATTCGTGTGTGTGCATGAATGTATGTATGTCTGCCTCAATGTGTGCATGCGTGTGTGTGTGTGTGTGTGCCATTTTTATGAACATATTGCAAGAATGTCTTTGATGTTTTGTTGTCGTGGTTTTAATTTCCGCATTCATTGTTCTTCAGCAACCAACTATTTACACGATATATTAGTTGTTGTTGGCCTGTAACGCCATCGGTGACCGACCGATCCAATAGCGACCACCACCACCACCTACTCTCCCTCAAACTGTCCCAACACCATAACTACTACTACTACTACTACTACTACTACTACTACTACTACTACTACTGCTGCTGCTGCTGCTGCTGCTGCTGCGACTGTTGCTGCTGCTGCTACTGCTGTTTTGGTTTGCTTACGTTCTCGTTAGAATAAGTGTTAGATTTAGAATAAGTACCGGGATCGATTTGATTGCCTAACCTGCCGAGGCGGTTTCCACCCCCAGCATATAACTGCAATCTTATGATAGAAACATCTGAAAGAATAAAATAAAATGAAATTTTAAAATCCTTTTATCCTTTTATTTGCTTCAGTCATTTTGACTGCGGCCATTTTGACTGTTTCCGTTATTTTGATACCGCCTTAAAGGTTTTTTTTTTTAGTCGAAAAAATCGATCCCAGAACTTATTCTTTATAAGCCTAGTACTTATTCTATCGGCCCCTTTTGCTGAGTTACGGGGATGTAAACACACTACACCGGTTGTCAAAAGGGATGTGGGGGAACAAACAGACACAAAGACACGCACATATGAGTGTGTGTGTATGTAAGTGTATATATATGTATACATATGTATATATATGTTTATATATGTATGTGTGTGTGTATATATATATATATATATATATATATATATATATATATATATATATATATATTATATATATATATATATATATATATAATATATATATATATATTCTACCACCACCTGTCTTCGTCTTTTATTCTTTTGTGAATTCTCTCTCTCTCTCTCTCTCTCTCTCTCTCTCTCTATATATATATATATATATATATACTGTATATATATATTATATATATAATATATATATATATACTAGGGACCAGATTAGGGAACTAGTTAAGTGGCAGTTGATGGTAGTTCTAGTTTGCCCTGAAGAAAATAGAATCAGTAGCATTCAGTGAAGAGTTATCAATAGAAAGAAATAGATTGGAGGGAGAAGTGGTTAGCAAAGTAAAAATGGCTGTTAGTAAAGGCATCACAACAGACATGTTAGCAGCAGGAATGGCACTTGACCATTTCTTCAAGGTGAATCATGAAGGTTTTGTTGTCAGAGCTAAGGCCTGTGCACTCAAACGCGAAGGAACTAAAACCATCCGATGGGCCTGGACAGTGGAGACATGACATGACAACAAAGCCAAAATCAGTCTACGATGCGCCAGGATGGGCACATGCTACTCAGTTCCGAGATGTGTGTGGCCTACTAGAAGCACTTGACATGACTGTTTGAGTTGGACAAAGGGTCAATAACAGCAGCGTACTTTATTTCGTACCTGGGCAGCCTGCCTCAGCACTCAGCAGCAGACACAAGGTTCTATAAAAATCTGTGGAAATATGGAAGGCAATGAACTATTGGATGGTCTGCCCTATGAATTCTATGAGTTCATGTCAGATTTGTTTGGCAGCCTTGTGACACACATATGTGTATATTTTTGCATGTGGGCGTGTGTGTTTACCGCCAGCCCCCAACAAAGAACTGTTGCCAAAACAGGGTGACTGGATAGTCAGTCACGGATATTCAGCACACACTGTACGCTGCGTCGATGGAGCCGATTCTTTATGAGAGAGCTTTGGCTGCGCAAAGAGCCTATCTATGCAATTATGAAGCAACAAAGAACTCTTCAACCACTTCCGTTTCCAAAGATTAACCAAGTATGAAATGCCATCAAAGAGAACTTACCAATGTTTAGGTGCAGGTTTTACTGGTTGGTTAAGAAGTCTGCTTCTCGGCCGGATGGTTTTGGGTTCAGTACCACTGCCCAGCACCTTGGGCAAGTGTCTTCTACTATAGCCCTGGTTGATTAATGCCTAAGAGTTTGAATTTGGTTGGTAGAAACTGTGTAGAAGCCTGTCATGTGTGTGTGTGTGTGTGTATCTTTGTGAATGTCTTCATCACCACTTGACAACTGATGGTGTTTTATTTACAACCATGTTACTTAGCTGTTCAGCAAAAGAGATTGACAGAATGGAGACAAGGTTTTATAAAAATAGGTACTCGGGTTGATTTGTTTGACTAAACCCGTCAAGGTAGTGCCCCAGTATGGCCACAGTCACAATTGAAACATGTAAAAGATAAATTGAGAGTGAAAACCCTGACTTTTACCCTTGTGAAGCTTAATGCCACATTTCCTACTTTGAATGACCAGCTACCTGGTGTGATATCCAGATAGACTGACTGGTGTCTGTCATATCCTCGATATGGAACATGATTCTTTCTTAAAGAGGATTCCCATGCCACCTCATCCCCCCGCATATATATTTCTTTATTGCCCACAAGGGGCTAAACATAGAGGGGACAAACAAGGACAGATAAACGGATTAAGTCGATTACATCGACCCCAGTGCGAAACTGATACTTTATTTATCGACCCCGAAAGGATGAACGGCAAAGTCGACCTCAGCGGAATTTGAACTCAGAACGTAACGACAGACGAAATACCGCTAAGCATTTCGCCCGGCGCGCTAACGTGTCTGCCAGCTCGCCGCCTTTCTCCCCTCGCATATAGGATGCGCACTGACTTGGCTACTGACCTGCTTGGCTACTGACCCTACAGCAATAAGTTCAAATCTTTGTTGTTAGCTAGTGATTCTTTTTTTTTTGATCATCATTTAACATCCGTTTTCCATGCTGGCATGGGTTGGTCGGTTTGACTGGAGCTGGCAAGCCAGAGAACAGCACTATGCTTCACTGCCTGTTTTCGTATGGCTTTTATAGCTAGATGCCCTTCCTAATGCCAACCAAGTTACAGAATGCTTTTTATGTTGTACCTACACTGACATGATTTTTAAAGCTGTATACTCTTCCTAATGCCAGCCACTTTACAGTGTGGACGGGATGCTTTTTACATGGCACAAGCACTGGTGGGGTCACCAGGTAACTTGCAAGACAAAGATCCTTTGTGAAGGGGGAGTTGAAGGAGGTGGCCCTTGTGTCAGGTGATGAGAGGTTAGAGTGTGACAGACCAAGAAACGTTGCATGTATGCAGACACATGGATGAGTACACACACACACACACACGCACACACACAGACACAAACAAACACACACGCATGCACACACTTACACACACACACACACACACAGAGAAATAATCACGTACACATATGCAACAGAGTTTTAGGCAGTGATGAGTTCACAGCAATTGTGGTGCAACCGATGTGTGATTATTGCCAATTGAAAAGTGTACAAGAACATGTATGTATTGTACGTATATCTGTAAATATGTCTGTGTGTGTGCGTGCGTACACAACGTGTAAATACATGTGTTATGAATTAATGCATTATATTTTCCTTTTAGTTGTCATGATGTTCAAAATTATTGTTTTATGAAATTCTTTGTCTATTGGTATAGATGCATATATATATACATATATATACATACATACATACATACATATATATATATATATATACATATACATACATATACATATATATACATATACATACATATATATATACATATATATAATATATATATATATATTATATATATATATATATATATATATATATATATATATATATATAATATATATATATATATATATATAGTGACCAACAGCCATCTTTCTTTTTCTAACTTGAATTTCTTTCTTCCTCTTGTTCAGCTACAGGGATAAAATTCAGCTTTTCCTGTTAATACTGAGCTGTCTCTGCTGTAATTTTCACCTTTCTCTTATATTTATTAAATACATCATGACACTCAAATTCCAGCTACTAGTCATCTCTGCTAAATTTTCCTCCTTCACTTATATTTATTCTTTAACTCAAACCGTTTGTGATAAAACCTTTTCTAGGTGAATAAAATAAAGTACGATTTAATCGCTAGGATTGGTTTATCGATTTTAGCTTCTCTCAAATTAAGTCAAATAAAGAAATTTGTAACTATAAAACAAGACTAAGGCGGTGAGCTGCCAGAATCGTTACCGCGTCGAACAAAATGCTTAGTGGCATTCCTTTCGGCTCTTTATGTTCTGAGTTGATATATTACTGAGGTCGACCTTACCTTTCATCTCTTTGGGGTCAATAGACCAAGTAGCAGTTGAGCACCGGGGTCGGTGTAATCGACTCACCCTCCCCTTAAATTTGCTGGCTTTGTGCCAAAATTTGAAACCATATATAACAAGACTTGTGAGATGGTCAAACTCAGAAATATATAACTACGTTTCTGTAAGTGTTTATCTTCGTCTCTCCCGCTCTCCCTCCCCCTCTCACTCTTTCTGGGTTCAAATCATTCCAAGGGTCAACGTTGTCCTTGAATTCTCTAGAACTAAAGAAATAATTTGGACCCCATTGTACCGATGCTTAATGCCAATTCCAGTAGTAATGAATCCTTATGGTTTGCACGCAGTTAGCAATAGACTGTTACCTTTTCACTGCAAATAAGTGACCTGAAACCGTGTAGAATTGAACGTCGTGTTCAGCAGTTTAGTGAAACACCTGCGGGAAATTTAAACATCCAATTGATGAACCGGCATTTTTATTCCTTTTCTACACGCCCCTTTCGCTTCTTTGTAACATATTAAAATGACTTCACTCAATGAAACTTCTCCTCCAACAAACAGTCTTCTCAAGCAGTATAATCAAAAGAAATTTCTGAATCGTTATGTAAGATGATTCTTTTATCACTTTATCCTTTTATGTTAAAGCTATTAGAGAATGTCATCTTGACATTATAAAGAAGGTAACCAACACAAAAAGTAGATTGCAAAGGAAGATGACCAAATAAAATTTGAAATAAAGATCACCATTCTTTATTAAATGTTACCATTTCTTTCATTTTCAGCAATATGGTGGCTTTCATCATGTTTCGGTATATTTGCACATTCAGCACCCGTTTTAATACCATCACACGGTCTTTGGGAGCCTTTAGTGGAGTGTATTCTGTTAAAAGACTCCGGGTCAGGTCTCTGGCCTCAGGTATAACCTCCTCCCATTTTCCCTTTTACCAAATTTGGAGGCTGTGAAAAGGTAAGAAGCGTGCTACCCGACCTTCTTTGATTAAGACGAAAAACAAAACAAACTAAAACTAACAAAAAAGTACGCATTGAGTCAACTAGGAAGTCTTTGTGTGATTGTGTAACATGGTAGAAATAGCAGCTAATTCTCTCTCATATTATATCTTGCCATCTTGAAAAGAGGAAAACATTTTTAAAAAGAGAGGAACTAAAGTTCTTGATACGCCGTACTCATGAGAAAGGTGTGTTGGTTATGATAGTTGGAATACCTGTGATTATAGGTTAGCTCAACTTAATATTAATTTATTGAATGAATTAAGACAAAATCAATACCACCACAAAGATTGCTGCTAAGGAATTTCAATAAGAAAGAATATATTGAGTGAGAAAAATAAACGGAAATTGGAAGAAAATAATTGCAATATCGCCCACGTACAATTCATATTTTTTTTTCATTAATTTCAATCTGAAATGCAAATAAAGAAGAGAAATAAGGGAAAATGCCTAAAACTCTATTGCTTACATGAGGAAATACTATTATATTTGTATCTAAGAAATATTGTTATCGTTGTCAGTTTTCGTATTTCGTCCGCTTTCGTAGTTGTCGTCTGTTTTCACGCTCTTATTTAATTTGTGGTCTAACAGCAGAAAGTATTCAAATAAGAAACTATTGTAATATTCGCTGATTGTTCCTACTTGAAAGACGATTGCCTTTGCAAAGAGATTCTATACTTAAGATCTATCAAGAGCTGTTATAAGGACCACGCCTAAAGAAATAGTCACGCGTATAAGCGGTAAAGTTTGTTTAACTATAGATCTGTTTTTTCTTTATGTTTCTCTTTGTTGTAAAGTTTAGTTTTCTGTTCTATTCAATATAATGATGGCGACTTTCTATTTTTTCAGTTTTATAGAGGTACGTACACACTAGATATATTCTCATTTACATTCATAAACACACTCATAAGTACACACAATCTCAGTCAAAGATATTGAAAGACAGAAAATTAAAACATCTTAAGAATGCTTAACTTGAATAAAGAATTATTACCAACAGAAATAATATTCGAAATATTGAGTTGTAACATAGGCGTAAAATTTTGAGGAGGAAAATTGTCGATTATATCGACAGAATAAGGACCAGGCTTTAAAAAAAATCTTAGGGTCGATTCTTTCAGTTAAAAATTCTTCAAGGTGGTGTTCCAGCATGGCTGCAGTCTAAGTCTGAAAGGAATGAAAGATACATACTCTTTGACTGATCTAGGAACTGAACTTATGCTCATTAACTAAACTACAAATATATATACTTGACTTCACACAGAACGACAAATTAACATCAGAAGTAAGGAAATCTTTATATATAAAAGTGAGGTTGTGTGCTGTCTGTCTCCTACGATTTAGATTCCTAACTACTCCCACATTTTGCGGTGCAGTTTAACCCAAACCGGTTATCTTATAGTCGTGATTCATATCGAGCCCTTCTGGGTATTAGCGCGCGTCTACCTTGAGTCTACGATTTAAAAAAAAAATTACCATCAATTTTTCCCATTTTTAATGCATTTTTGGCATATATAAGGGAAGTAACTCTCTAAAAATCTATTATTAAATCTCAGAACGTAAAAAGCTACAGTAACACCCCCCCTTTGTGGTTAGCCATATTGAGATGGCTATTATACTTTACATCTCTAAAAATGCTTATATAGTTATTTCCCTTACAAACCCGAGCAACGCCGGGCGATACTGCTAGTAAATAATACGAAGATAACTCTTCAGCAAACACCTAAAGGTGACTGGAGAATACAACGGTCGAAACATTGTGACCATAACAACCAAGATGAAGACGCTTATCCAAAGATATCAGTGTTCAATAAGTTCTATAAGGTATTTAGTTATATATAGTTCGTATTATTAAAGTTGTAAATGGAATTTGTTGTTTTCCCATTCTTTGATAACAATCCAAATACCTATTTTATCTTTTTCGTTATATACATCACTGTCCATTTCCAATCGATAATCACAGCCTTTGTAAGAACACGTACAGCTCACTTGTTCTGTGTTTTAGTGCCACTCGTACTGGAAGAAGTCTCTTTTTCTGGCACGAAGAAATAAAAGAAGACTGATACGAAT
>NC_043000.1:127737281-127744781 GCF_006345805.1 Octopus sinensis | reverse complement strand
TATTGATACATCAATTAGAAACATTTTTTTCTTCATTATCTCTGACAACTATATCTGGTCTGTTGCCTTAATTTCTCTATCTGTGTGTATCGGCATATCCCGAGTATGGTTGCTTTCTCGTTTTCTGTGACCTTTTCTGGTGTGTGCCTATACCATCTTTTTTCTGTTGTTATTCCATAATGTTGGCATAGCTTCCAGTGTATGTAGGTTCCAACTCTGTCATGTCTGTGAATATATTCCTTCTTAGCCAGGACTGGGCATCCAGAGATAATATGATTTATTGTTTCTTGACCATATTATTATTATTATTATTATTATTATTATTATTATTATTATTATTATTGCCTTTGCACAGCTTTTAACGTTGGAGATGTACTACAGAGTCAACTGTTCACTACCAGTGAAGTAAGGTAACACCTCTTATTTTTCGAGCCCCTTCCGGAATATTCGAGCGGTTGGGCTGCAATAAGAGTGGACTCTTATTGCAGCCCCTATTTGTTCCACGTACTTCTCGAGATTTTTGCTCCCTATTCCCAGGGCTCCGACAATTATTGGTACTACTGCTACCTTTTCCCTCGACCACAACTGCTTAACTTCCCAAGTTAACCTGTCATATCTCTCGACTTTTCTTTCTTCCTTATTGCCTACCTTGTTGTCAGCTGGGCATGCTATATCTATGATACAGCATAGTTTGTTTTCTTTCTCAATTAAGACTATGTCTGGCTTCCTCTTTTCTATCTCATGGTCGCACTGAATCATAAAATCCCATGGATCTTTGCATTTCTATTTTCGACGATTATTAGATGATTATCATAAAAAGCTCAGAAATATCTGGAAAAACCGCCGTCATCTCCAAATTTTCTGGAATCATGTTTATCTCTTATCTTTTACTTGTTTCAGTCATTAGTCTACGGCCATGCTGGGGCAGTGCCTTGAAAAAATTTCAGTCGATTGAGTCGACCCCAGTACTTATAAAAAAAAAAAACTAGTACTTATCCTATCGGTCTGAATCGCCGAACCGCTAAGTTACGGGGATGTAAACACATCAACACCGGTTGCCAAGCAGTGGTGGAAGACAAACACAGACACAAATACACACGCGTGCACACACACGCACACACACACACACACACACACACACACACACACACACACACACACACACACACACACACACACACAACAGAACAGGTTTCCGTCTACCAAATCCACTCACAAGGCTTTGGTCGGCCCAAGGCTATAGTAGAAGACACTTGCCAAAGATGCCATGCAGTGGGACTGAACCTGGAACCATGTGATTGGGAAGCAAGCTTCTTATCATACATCCGCACCTGCGCCTATCCATATTCAAGCAACAATTTCTTTTAAAACCATTGAGTCTATTATTAGTGGGAAATTATTATAACTAGATGTTAGAAAATATTATTTCTACGCCTCTTATTATGCATTATAGTTCTCCCTTCTCTTTCCTTTATGAAATGCCTCGTTTTGTTATTATTTTAAAGTAGCACAATTTATATAATAACGGCAACTGCAAAGTAATTAAGCCAGCTGTATATTGTACTGGGCTCGGTAGTATTGTATAGTGCCCATTGTTATTCAAAAAGATTACTCATAATGAAACACACAGGAAAACAAGCTTTATCTTTTGTTGGCTTGATATTGAAAAATAACCTCTCGTCTAATTTCGCCCCCAAAAAGTAATATACTCAAAACACCGTATATAGTTTTGTGTTCTGGTATGGTTTATTTTTATTGTATAGCTAACTTACTCTGAGATAATTAATCTCGCAGCTAAATGATAGCTAATTTAGGCTATGCACATCGACACAAATACGCTTATACGTAAGCATGCAGACGCGATCTCTTGTTTAGAGAATTATGGGTAAACTGTGGCTGGCGTACTCAGTATTAACAAATCTATACATATAAAGCTGAAGTTGTCTGTGTGTGTGTGTGGCAGGTTTGGTAGCCTTCAGATAACACTATCTCCTCCGAGACCCTGCGGCGCAAGTTGACCAAAATTGTGAGTATGATAGAAGAAGGCTTGCTCTTTATTCCGTAGTAGAAAAATTCAAATCGGACCATGTTAACACCAAAATTTATTTACATCAAAAAGGTGCTTTTTTTTTCTATGAAAATCTCTATTTTTTACGATTTTGTAACTGCTGTGTCGCCATTTTTCGGTGTATTTCAACCAGAAAAATGTTCACTTAAAGAGAATAACAAGCTACATAATGCAAAATTTTTACTTTTCAAAAAAGATTGAAACAATGTCAAAACTGTTAACGCGACATCAAAGTCAGCTGTTTTAAGCGCAACTAAAAACAAATCCGAGCAACGCCGGGCAATACTGCTAGTATATTGTAATTTGGAACAAATAAATTATTTTGGGATATTACTGTAACTCGTAAATATCGCTTTTTAGTACATCTATAGCAGAAGCATGTTTACCATTTGGCTGTTAAGGCTTAAATAGGCTCATATCAGCTTGTACGCTTGTTTTCGGCAAGTGGTCACATGGTCTGGTCACACATTGACAAACCTGTTCGTGCCGACTGGATGCTTTAAATTATCCAATCAGACCATTTGCCAGACCAGCAAAGCGCGCCAAATTGACATTGGTATGCTGGAACCTCACGACGGCTATAAATAAATCATTTCCTCTAAGCTAACTTAGGAGGTGAAATTTATCAGCACAGGGTTTTGACACGATGCCTTGTTCCTTTCCCGCGCACTTCCTCTTGTACCAACTGCACGAGGAATTATTTTATATTTTCAAACACTATTATTTATGTTGTACCAGTTTGTTGTGTCTTCTATTAGTGTTGAAATAAATGTGACCGTCAATTATAACCTGTGTCTTCGTATTTCTTGGTGCTCTTAATCATGACTCGTTTGGAACCAAAAGATTATAACATTACCTGAGCCATAGCCACACACACCCCACTAAACGTCTGTCATCGTTTTTCACTGATTCATTCTTCACTGATCTGAGATGATACGGTAATCTCAATTGAGAACCATGTTACGTTTATCACGCATTGATCTGTGATATATGTGCGAACAATCAAAGATTCTGCATGGTCCGCAAAAGCGCCACCCAGCGGCCATTCACAAATCTCAATTACCCAGAATGAACTAATTATCGTTCGTGTTTACATCTCTGTGCTCTGAGAACGTGTATATTTTATACGGATTTACGTACACGTACCCATCAACATGTTACAAAAAGTCCAAGTATTTACGTTAAACTAAAATGCCCAAACATGTGACATTCTAATTAAATAGAATTATTATAGAAATTAAAATTTCGACACGCCAGGCTTAAAAGGTTCGCCATCACCGAGCTAAATAAAAGTAATTGTTATGGTACTAAATTATAGTCATTACTTAGCAAGTTTATGTTTAATAAACATTTTCTGCTTCGCTATGAAAGTAGGCCTAGGCTTAAATATGTCTATGAAAAAATGTTACGCAATGCACATTAACTGCAAAAATATCTTATTACAGCGTATCATGAAAATATTCGTCTGGTACTTAAATTGGCAATTGCGTAGTAGCAAAGAATGGTGAGAGAAAAGTACTGAAAGACTTATTCCATCCCGGTTAGATTGTGTAAGATGTTCCAGAGACCCAGGAACTATCTATCGCTATCTATCCTATATGTTACCATATAGGATAGATGGCGACAGCCTTTGAACCAGACTTGGGTTTCGGATCAGCGAGCAACGTAAATACTGTTGTAGACCTGCAACAAGTAGCGTAACTAGGGGTGGGGTGGGGAAGTCGGGGAAGGGGCACGTGCTCCAGGCGCCGATTGAAGTGGGGCGCAGAATTGACCATAATACGATAAGCTTGATCTTCATTTATAAAACTTATAACAGTAAACAGTCAAAAAATATTTTTTGAATCACAGGCTGTACGGAAATGGCAGGTAAATGAACCCTGGTAAAGTATTTATTCCTAAAATATTTCTTTAAAACATTAATTGCTTATAATAAATAAATACTATATAATATAGTGGATCTTGTAATTGGTGAGTGGGTGGTGGTGGTGGTGGTGTGTGTGTGTAAATATATGGTTCACTGGTTAGATCGTCGGGCTCACGATCATGAGGTTGTGAGCTCGATTCCCGGACCGGCTGTGCGTTGTGTTCATGCGCAAGGCACTTTATTTCCCTGTTGCTCCAGTTCACTCAGCTGTAGAAATGAGTTGCGATGTCACAGGTGCCAAGCTGTATCGGCCCCTTTGCCTTTCCCTTGGATAACACTGGTGGCGTGGAGAGGGGAGGCTGGTATGCATGAGCGACTGCTGGTCTTCCATAAACAACCTTGCCCGGACTTGTGCCTGGGAGGGTAACTTTCTAGGTGCACTCCCATGGTATGTGTCGTGACCGAAGGGGGTCTCAGATGCTCCAGTTCACTCAGCTGTAGAAATGATTTGCGATGTCACTGGTATTGGCAGATATAGCACATACCTGCTTACTTACCTACCCACCTACTTACCTACCTACCTACTACCTACCTACCTACCTACCTACCTACCTACCTACATACATACATACATACATACCTGCCTGTCTGCCTACCTGCCTACCTACCTACCTACCTACCTACCTACCTACCTACCTACCTACCTACCTCCCTACCTGTTCTTACATACGTACATACATACATGCACACATACACACATATACATAGTGTGTGTGTGTGCGTGCGTGAGTGCGTGCGTGTGCGTGTGTGTGTGAGTATGTGTGTGTGTGTGAGTGTGTGTGTGTGTGTGTGTGTGTGTGTGTGTGTGTGTGAGAGAGAGAGAGAGAGAGAGAGAGAGAGAGAGAGAGAGAGAGAGAGAGATATGATAAAGCAAAACAAGGAATATCCATTGGAATTAAATAATTTTTTAATTGCAGTATGGAATCCATAGGAAAGTTGCCATTGTATAGTTTCTGTTAATGAAACTAGTTGCAGATATTACAATCTCTCACGTCTATCTTTTATTTATTATAACTTTGCAATTGCATTGAAATTGACTGCAGTTTCCGAATTTGATTTGTTATATAAAACTTCACGTTATTACCTTTTCAAACAAAAAAGAAAAGATAAATAAAATGTTCCCCATGAAACAAAATAACCCCCTCCCACCAAAAAAAAAGAAAGACTTTGGCCGTCTTCACAGTTTTCTCTCCGATTCTTACCCGGACCGACACAAGGCACTGGTGCTGCCTTTTTGTTGATATACTTGTTATTATGCACAACGAAGACTTACTTGCAAATAGTGGCAAGGAAAAATATATAACGATATAAAAGTTTTACAACACTTTTCAATAAATTCCTGTTCATCCTACCGCCAAAAAGTTAAAAAAAAACAAACAAAGACATTGATCGCAGTTCCCACAGTAAGCCTATCAAACCGACATTACTACAAGATGAACAACAAGCCTTTTTCATGAAACTTCTCGTTTGTATAGTCATTTTTATGACTGGGTACAAAGCATTAATGCAACTTTCTATTCTACTGGATGATTTCTTTATTCCGCAAAGACGATTTTTATTTCGTTTGGCCGACTTTGTATAATATGGGGCGCGAACGTGTATGTCTATCTATCTTTATGCGTCTTCCCCCTCCCTCTCTCTGTCTCTCCCACCCTCTCTCTTTATATATATAGATACACATACACACAAACAAGCGAACACACCAAACTTTACAAACTGCTGACACAAGGGTGTATTGAGCTCTTTTAAGCTTTTGTACAACAAATAATCTCTACTATGGTCTCAACCCACCATTCTGTCTCACTATATGTATTTTATATATGCATATATATATATATATATATATATATATATATATATATATATATATATATATATATATATATATATATATATATATATATAAGTATGTATGCACACACGTATACGTACATATGTGCGCGTCTGTGTGCGTCTGTGTGTCGATATGTATATGTATATGCACACACACACACACAGACACACACACATTTATATATATATATATATGTATAAATATCTATATATATACAATTTATAAACAAGGGCAAAAGATTTCAGCACAGCGTGTAGTTATAATGAATGTATAATGAAATGTGGAAATTGACGATTGAAGGTCTGTTATCAGCATATTGGCACAAAAATAATTTTTCTTTTGCCCTTGTTTATAAAATTTTAACCTTTAAAGGTATCTTAATATGCTGCCACTTTTGATGACATTTTTTTCTGAAAAAATCCTATATTAGTAGCACTCAGGACGCCATGATAGATCGTTTGCTCCTACACGCATTTTTTCTCTCCTTGTTTTTTTCTGTATATCTTTCTGTCGAAGAGCGTAGGCTCGAAGCGTAAAAGACTTTTTCTATTTCTATTCCTGAGCGCCATATAATACATTATATATGCCTTCGTCTTTTGTTTATTTTCGTAAACCTTTCCGTTATATAATATATATATATATACACATATATAACAGTGAATAGACAAACGAAGAAAGGACACCCAACACATTTATTGGGAGTTACATGCATAGATCAAAACAGTTTGATTAAAATCTTTGGTACTCTGCGTTTCAAGCACGTGGCTAGTCTTCGGCCATTAGAGTCAGAATGAGAGTTCGATTGAAGTGAGTCAATGTTTACGACTGGACGTTAGCATGTGACTGGTCGACAAAGGTCACGTTGTTTTAATGTCGGTAATTCAGTGGCAACAGCTAGTGACAGCACTCAATACCACGTGACCTTTCTCGACCAATCGTAGGCTAAAGTCCAGTAGTAAACATTGACTCTCTTCAATCGAACTCTCATTCAGACTCCAATGGCCGAAGACTAGTCACATGCTTGAAACTCAGAGTACCAACGATTCTGAACCAAACTGTCAATATATATATATATATATATATATATATATATATATATATATATATATATATATATAATAATAATAATAATAAATATTAGGGAATAAATCCAAATTTACAGGGAAAAAAATCAGATTTAGGAATAAATCCAATTTTATAGTAAAATATTATATAATATTAATTCGAGACAAAACCACTATTTTGCAAATCAAACAAGATATATATATATATATATATATATATATATATATATATATATATATATATATATAATATATATATATATACACATATATATGCATGTGTGTGTGTGTGTTAGTAGTGTGTGTGGAGGCGCAATGGTTCAGTGTTTAGGGTAACGAACTCGCGGTCGTAGGATCGTGGTTTCGATTCCTAGACCGGGCGTTGTTAGTGTTTATTAAGTGAAAACACCTAAAGTTCCACGAGGCTCCGGCAGTGGGTGGGTGGCGAACACTATTGTGCTCTTTCACCACAACTTTCTTTCACTCTTTCTTCCTGTTTCTGTTGTACCTGGATTTCAAAGGGCCAGCCGTTTCACGCTCTGTGTCACGCTGAATCGCCTCGAGAACTACGTTAAAAGTACACGTGTCTGTGGAGTGCACAGCCACT
>NC_043000.1:127729781-127732281 GCF_006345805.1 Octopus sinensis | reverse complement strand
TCTTCCACACTGATTATATAATGCGGTGAACACTCGTTTCTTTTACACTAACATTTGTTGTGACACACATGTACACACACGTAGAGACTACACAAATACATGCACTAATACATACATACATACATACATACATACATACATACATACATACATACATGCATACATACATACATGCATGCATGCATGCATGCATGCATGCATACATACATACATACATACATACATACATACATACATATATATATATTATGTATATAAATATTATGTATATATATATATATTATGTATATATCACAAACAATTCAATCACATACGTATAACACACATATTTACACACACACACATATTTACACACACACACATGCGCGTGCGCATCATACATTCTTTTGTACGTGTCGCTAACACTTCAATCAAGTTTCACGCCTACACATTAATTAATGCACGTACACGTATGCACAACACATGAGCACATAATTACACATACACATTCATACGTATTTTGTACGTATCGCCAACAATTTAATCAAGCTTCACGCACACATATACATTATCATACGCATGCACACACGTGCTCACACTCATAAACACAAATGCACATACACTTGCACTCATGCACAAAGAATAACAAATACGCACACATGCAACTATGCATGCGCACATATACACACGCATGCACACACAACTCACATTCGCACACACAAGCATACGCAGATACACAGATGCACACACACATATACCCGGATACATGCATACATACATATTTTGTATATATTGCCAATAATTCACTCGAGCTTAAAGCTTACACACACACACCCTTTCTCTCTCTTACACACACTCACACACATATCACTCATATACACATACGTATAAATAAAATAAAAAAAAAAGGCCAGTCGCCAAGTAATTTATACACACACACATGCATGTGCGCACATTAACATTTGATGCCAGAATGTTAGAATGTCAGCAACTTAGAGGGTGACCTAAAAACAGAATTATGAAAAACTGCTGTTAAAAAATAACAAAAATACCGGGTAATATATATATATATATATATGATAGATACAAGAATGTCAAACGGAACGAAATTGCAATGAAAAAGAGAAGAACAAACACATTATTTTTATTACAAAGAAATTTATTCCAATACAGAAATATATATTGATTTAATTAGAGGAGCAACAGAAGTGATTGGAAAAACCTCGCTAGTTCACAGAGTTGTGTTATAAATGTTTGGCATATTGGCATCAGACCTGATCACTGTTGCGAAATTCTTTGGATTTATTTACATAATGCATACATGAAAAGATGCGGAATTAATTTGCTGGGATAAATCACCCAGTAAATTAATTTATGATATCCTGTGCTCGAAATACAGACGATACCAAATTCCTTTTGATGTTATAACTAGATGAAACTCTCGATTCCTTTCAACACGAATTCGTTCATTTGATATCAGTTAATAGATATACCTAATATTGGTTTCAAATTTTGGCACAAGGCCAGCAATTTCGAGAAAGCGGATAAGTCGATTACATCAAACTCAGTATTCAACTGGTACTTGTTTTATCGATCCCGAAAGGATGAAAGGCAAAGTCGACTTCGGTGGAATTTGAACTCAGACCGTGAAGAGAGACGCAATGCTACTAAGCATTTTGCCCGGTATGCTAAGGATTTTCCCGCCCTATATATACTCAATATTATTTCTATATTCGTTTCAATGAAGGAGTGAACTGGAGCAGCAATGAGTTGCGACGTCACTGGTACCAAGCTGTATCGGCTTTTGCCTTTCCCTTGGATAACATCGGCGTCGTGGAGAGGGGAGACTAGTATGCATGGGCGACTGCTGGTCTTTCAAAAACAACCTTTGAGCTCTAGTGCCTCAATATGATTTAAGGGTTATGCTAGATAACTTTCTAGGTGCAATTCCAACAATGGTTTCTAATTTTTGACAGAAGGCCAGCTCACGCCTCGTAAATACCTAATATTAAAACTGAAAAGATTATCAATTTACAAGTTATACAAATTCCATGTACGTATTAAACTTCAGAAAAGTATTGCATATTTTCACTGTTCCTCAAACAGATGGTATTCGCAAAAACCATGTTTGCTCATCTTTTTCTTTGCCTGATAACCCCTGCGTTTCAAGATTGTTACTTAAACAGCATCATGACTTCGTCAATTATTACTGACACAAACGTGATTTATAGCAGTGAAAATTGCAGTTCCCTTGCTAAAACATTAATGCAGCTTTTCCCTCCTTGCCGTCGTGCTTCTGCATATATTTCTTTTCAGAGAACCATTGGCAATTCTATTTAAAATAGCTTCTGTTAAACAGCACCTAACAGTTATTTTTTAATATTTTTGAATGAAACAATTACGATGCAATTTTGTTTTGCAAAGCTCATTGTCTTTTACACACACACACACACACACACACACACACACACACACACACACACACACACACACACACACACACACACACACACACACACAC
>NC_043000.1:127707281-127727281 GCF_006345805.1 Octopus sinensis | reverse complement strand
CCATCTTTTTTTAAAACATTCGCTAGACAAAACTTGCCTCTCTACTCTCACTTTCCTTTTCAAGTGGTACTTGAAGAAGTTGAGAGAGAGATTGACCAGAGAGGAAAGTGTTTGTCTCCATCCTTTCAGACGCGTCCACCAGATACATTCTTTCGTCATAGCCACAAGGATGATGAAAATAGCTCTTCCTTCCCTTTGAAGGAAGGAGGCGTGACAATATTGACGATAGACTCAGCTGATAAACCGACTCGTCCCACACGTGACAGCAGTTGTTCGACATAAGCCCACAGGTCGGAAATTGTTGGACACTGCACGAGTGCGTGCAGAACGGTTTCGTCGCTCTGGCCGCATCTCGGGCAGGTCGGCCCCGTGTTTCTCGAGCCGTGTCTGTAGAGCTTATCCCGAACGGGTAGCGCTTCTCGGTAGCACTGCCAGGCCAGGGATCTCTGGAAGTTGTCCATGGGCCCTGGCCCGAAAGTCGTCCTGAACAGGCGGGTCAGGTACTCCTCGTCGACGTCCAGGTTCGCCCCGAGCTCGTCGTCGTACCTCCCCTCCACTAACCCCTATAGAATGCTTTGGTTGTGTTGAAGTCACTCAAGGTCGACCCAGGACAGCAGAGTTGCTTGAGAGCAACGCGACACTCGCGGCCATTCGCCCTTCCTCGGCCTCTTTTTGATCCACGACTGCAGTTCGGTCATGGAGACGAGCTGCGGGAAAGCGTGCCTCACAAACGGCGACCACACCTGTTCACCGTCGTCTACATAGAGCCAGAGATGTCGCAGTCTTAGCGCGTGTCTGCGCATCATCAACCACGGCATGCCCAGCCCTCCTTTTAACGGGTGTTGACAGCAAATGGATCGCCTGACCATCGGGACGCATCCTTTCCACAAGAAGCGAAAGAGAATGCGTTGTAGTTTGGTGATGGTAGGGTCGGGACAAGGTACGACGGTCAGGCGGTAGTAGATGACGGACGCGATGTACGTGTTCGCCACCTCCGCCCGACCTTTTAGGGACAGTTTCCTCTCGGCCCATTGCCGGGCGAGAGTGACCACCCTACTCGTTATCTCGTTCCAGTTCTTCTCCACTTGGAGGTCCGGACCAAACCAGACCCCGAGCAACTCAACCGGGCCGTCGGTCCAGCGTCCCACGACGGAGGCGCTGGTGGACGGCATGGGCTTGCTTCTCCAGGTGCCTAGTCGCAAGCCCACTGACTTTTCCCGGTTGATTTTCGCTCCTGTCACCGCTTCGTAGTTTTTCAGTGTCTCGCCGACCTACTCGATGTGCTCGTGGCTAGACACTATGACGGTGACGTCGTCCGCGTATGCAGACACGCTCGTCCCGCATCCCAGTTCTCGCGGGATGCCTCTCAAGTTGCCAGCTTCCGCAATAATGGCTCGAGAGTCAATACGTATAGAAGCGACGAGAGGGGGCATCCCTGACGGACCGAACGTGCGATGTCGAAGGGTCTCGATAGATGTCCATTCACGCGAATTACCGAACGGATGCCTCTGTACAAAGCGGCTATCCAGTCGCGGAAGACGGGACCGAAGCCAGCCGCTCCGAGGACCGCCTCCAAGTATCGATGGTCCACCCTATCGAAGGCTTTCGATTGATCCAAATTGATCAGCGCCCCACCCATGCCAGGTTCGTTAACTACCCTGTCTATGATGTAGCGCATCAGGTGGAGGTTGTCATGGATGGTCCGGCCTGGCACGGCGCATGTTTGCGCCTTGTCGACCAGTTTCTCGATGACAAGCACCTTGACCAAAATTTTCAAGTCTGCATTAAGCAGAGTGATGGGCCTAAAGTTATCTATTACGTTTCCCTTGTTTAGATCTTTCTTCAGCAGTGTTACGGCTCCTCGGCTCAAAACGATAGATAGATAGATAGATAGATATAGATAGATAGATAGATAGATAGATAGATAGATAGATAGATAGATAGAAGGCAGACAGACATAGATAGATAGATAGATAGATAGATAGATAGATAGATAGATAGATATAGATAGATAGATAGATAGATAGATAGATAGAATGCAGACAGACATAGATAGATAGATAGATAGATAGATAGATAGATAGATAGATAGATAGATAGATAGATAGATAGATAGATAGATAGATAGATAGATAGATAGACGCTCGCGCGCGCGCACATGCACACACACACTAACACTCACGCACAACTACACACATACATTTATATAATTGCTGTATATATACAAATTCTAATACAGTGTAGGAGAAACGATAGTTATATGTGTCCGCTACGATATTTTACATAACAAGATGTTTACATTTGCCTGTTACACACAGTGTACGCAGTGAAAATCCAGATGTAATAGGACATAGATAATAGCAGCCATAGTGGTAGTCATGAATGTATGATGATGATGACGAAGGCGACGACCAACCAACACTACCACCACTACCACCATCAATGCAACCATGATGATGGTAATCCCTTACTTGTTTCCTAAATGATACAAGGTTGTGGAAGCACGCTCGCTTTCATGCTCTACAAAACAGATCTAATTAACAGTGAAGCTAGAATCTACACTGTAACATTGTACATTGCCGAATGTATAGTATCACCTAGCGTTTACTTGCTTCAGTCATTGAACTGCGGTCATTCTGGAGCACCGACTTGAAGGGTCTCGAGTCGAGCAAATCGATCCTAGTGCTTTTGTTTTAAGTTTGATCTCTATTCTATCCGTCCCTTTTGTCAAAACGGCGACGTAAACAAACCAACATCGATTGTCAAGCATTGATGAGGAAAGCACAGAAACGTACACACATATGTTGGGTTTCCACGCAGTTCTAGCGACCAAATTCTTCCACGAGGCATTGGTTGACACGGGGCTATGATAGAAGGTACTTACCCAAAATGCCGCACTGTAGGACTGAACCCGATACTACGTGGTTGCAAAGCGAACTTCTTAACCACACGGCCATGCCTGCGCCTAATAGTTGAATATTTTACGGTTTATTAATAAAGAACCATTATTTTTTATAGTTTAATCGATAACAACGGTGGCCAAACTGCGGCTTGGGAGACTCGTGCACGCTCAAAGATATATTGTGCGGCTCCAAATTTAACTTTGGGTTTTAGTTTCATCTTTTCATAGAACAACTTTTACATAGGTGTAGGAGTGGCTATGTGGTAAGAAGTTGTTTACCACATGGCCCTAGGTTCAGTCCCACTTCGTGGTACCTTGGGCAAGTGTCTTCTACTATAACCTCAGACCGACCAGAGCCTTGTGAGTGGATTTGGTTGGAGGAAACTGAAAGAAGACCGTCGTGTGTGTGTGTGTATGTGTGTGTGTGTATGTGCGTGTGTGTGTGTGTCCGTGTTTGTCACCAACCATCGCTTGACGGCCGGTGTTAGTGTGTTTACGTCCCCACAACGTAACGGTTCGGCAATAGAGACCGATATAAGTACATGAGTACCAAGCTTAAAAAAGAAGCATTGGAGTTGAATCATTTGACTGCAATTTCTCAAGGTGGTGCCCCAACATAGCCACAGTCTAATGGCTGAAACAAGTAAAAGATAAAAGATAAGAAACCCTACCAGTTGGATCTTAAAGTATTAAGTGCAAAAATGAAGACCCAATAAAAATCTTCAACGAGCAGAGATTAATTAATCTACTTTAATGAGTAAAATTATTTCACTGTATATTTTCATATTTATACCTTTTTTTAAAAAACATCTGTGCTACGTAAACGTGAAAAATATCTGTGGCTCTTTTTATTAAACAACTTGGCCGTCTTTGGTCTATAATATATTAGTGAGTAGGAGTATATTAAGCGTAGGAGTGGCTGTGTGGTAAGTAGCTTGCTTACCAGCTACATGGTTCCGGGTCAGTCCCACCTTGGGCAAGTGTTTTCTACTGTAGCCTCGGGCTGATCAAAACCTTGTGAGTGGATTTGGTAGACGGAAACTGAAAGAAGCCCGTCGTATATATGTATATATATATATATGTATGTATGTGTGTGTGAATATTTTTGTGTGTCTGTGTTTGTCCCCCCAACATCGCTTGACAACCGATGCTGGTGTGTTTACGTCCCCGTAATCTAGCGGTTCGGCAAAAGATACCGATAGAATAAGTACTAGGCTTCCAAAGAATAAGTCCTGGGGTCGATTTTCTCGACTAAAGGCGGTGCTCCAGCATGGCCACAGCCAAATGACTGAAACAAGTAAGAGAGTAAGAGAGATGTAGGGCGGCGAGAATTCCGCCAATGTCGACTTTGCCTTTTATCCTTTCGAGGTCGATTAAATAAGTACCAGTTACACACTGGAGTCGATGTAATCGATTTAATCCCTTTGTCTGTCCTTGTTTGTCCCCTCTTATGTTTAGTCCCCCTGTGGGCAATAAAGAAATAAATACATTAGCGCGTGTGCTACTAGAGTACATAAATTAAACCAACTCCCATGGAAACGGAGTGTCATAAGTTCAGGCAACGAACGAAACCTTTAACATATTGATGCCAAAATAAACAATTTAGGTTTTTCTTCCGTTATTGAATCATCGCTACACGTCCTTAGATTCAGTTACTAACAAAATACGGCATTCTCTTTTCATAATTCCCACCCCATTTTTGTACATTTTTGTACATTTTTTTCTTTTTATATTGCTCTAACTTCCCCCAGCGCCATCACGATTATTTTCATCATCGCCTGTTACGTTCATTCTGTATAAAATAATAAGCGCACACATTGTTTAAATATAGAAAAAGAGAAGAAAAAAGTGTACCAACATCTGAGATGGGTGTAAAATGTTTAAAAGGAAACTACCGATGGTAGTAATTTTAATGATAATACATTCGTTCTAATAGCGATAACCACGTTGAAGATAATACTTAAGACACGTTTCACTAATATAAATGTACGTCATTTTTCAAAAGGAATATGAAATTACTTTGTTAGAGCATTATTTTTTCTTGACATATTTACACAAGTGTACCTCCCGCCACCCATCCACATTGTCTTTGTTTCCTCATAACATTCTGAAAAATAGATATTTTTAAATGAGATTTTCTATAAATACCTTTCAGATAGCGTACATTCCGATATAGTCGGAATTTAATGTGGAGAAAACTGTTGGGAGCACACGCAAGTATACTGACACACGTCGTATGTGTGTGTGTGTGTGTGTGTGTGTGTGTGTGTGTGTGTGTGTGTGTGTATGTGTGTGTGTGTGTTTGTATGTGTGTGTGTGTATGTGTGTGTGTGTTTGTATGTGTGTGTGTATGTGTGTGTGCTTGTGTGTGTTTGTGTGTGTTTGTATGTGTGTGTTTGTGTGTGTGTTTGTGTGTGTGTTTCTGTGTGTTTGTGTGTGTGTGTGTATGTTTGTGTATGTGTGTTTGTGTGTATGTGTGTACGTGTGTGTGTGTGTGCAAAAATGAAAGAAATGAAAATTGTAATGTGTGTCTATGCACACTCACCATTTTTTGTCATTTCATTTCCTTTTTTTCGATTAAATTCCGATATAATTGGAATCTACACCGTCTGGAAGGTATTAATAAAAAGATTTCATGAAAAGACATCGATTAATCTGAAAGACATGATGAAACAAAGTCAGTGGAGGGCACACTTATATAGGAATGCCATTTTCTACATTTCTTTTTGAGAGAAAGCGTAACTTTAATTGAAACTATTTATTATATTAATTTGTTGGCACCTGAATATTCAGAAGTCTGACAAGAACTAATCTGAGAGGAATCGACCATCGGTAAAACAAACCAAACAACGCTGGAACGAAAACAAAAGACGGCGTATTTTTATGGCACACGGTACGCATGAATATTTCTCGGTTATTTTTAACAGCTGTCTATTTCTCGGTCGTTTGTAAACAAGACTTTCTAGCGAATACTTTCTTTTGCTAAATACACTCTGGTAGCGGTGCACGTGAACTGCCTATTTGATGACACACCCGTTGGCAGAGATAATTTTAGAATAGACATCTATCTTTAATTATAACTGGAATCTTAATTGGACAGGCGATGGTAAGGAAGCAAATTAATGACAAATAGTTACGTATTTTGATCGATCCCCGAAGGATTAGCGATCTTGAGCATATCATCATTTGTATTCAGGATAGTGTGATACCAAACCAGATGCAAAGTTGTGATGTATCCCATAAGGTACCTAAAGACTTAACCAGACTCTTAAGATAGAGACTCTCTCCCTCTCCGTGTGTGTGTGTGCATTTATGTAGGTTATGTATGTATTTATGTAGGTTATGTATTACTTTTACTTTTTTTTTTACTTATTTCAGTCATTTGGCTGCGGCCATGCTGGAGTACCGCCTTTAGTCGAGCAAATCGACCCCAGGACTTATTCCAAACTCACCAGCATCGGTTGTCAAGCGATGTTGGGGGAACAAACACAGACACACACACACTCACACACACACACACACACACACACACACCACACACACACACACACACGTGCGCGCACACACACACACACACACACACACACACACACATATATATATATGGAGGCGCAATGGCCTAGTGGTTAGGGCAGCGGACTTGCGGTCGGAGGATCGCGGTTTCGATTCCCAGACCGGGCGTTGTGTGTGTTTATTGAGCGAAAAAAACACCTAAAAGCTCCACGAGGCTCCGGCAGGAGGTGGTGATCCCTGCTGTACTCTTTCACCACTCTAAAGGCGGTGCTCCAGCATGGCCGCAGTCAAATGACTGAAACAAGTACAAAAAAAAAAAATATACATATATATATATATATATATATACATAGATACGACGGGTTTTTTTCAGTTTCCGTCTATCAAATCCACTCACAAGGTTTTGGTCGGCCCGAGGCTATTGTAGAAGACAGTTGCCCAAGGTGCCACGCAGTGGGATTGAACCCGGAACCATGTGGTTGGTAAGCAAGCTGTTTACCACACAGCTACCCCTTCGCCTATATATTTATGTATATATTATGTATGTATGTATGTATGTATGTATGTATGTATGTATGTATGTATGTATGTATGTATGCATGTAGGTAGGTAAGTTGGTAGGTAAATAAGTAAGTAGGTAGGTGCAACCGTTAATCCAGACATGTTTTTTTGTCTCTCCGTTTTTTGTTTTTTTTGTTCACTCTCTCCATCTGTTTTCTCTACTCATCCCTTTCTGTAGAAGAGCATATGTTGGAAACATCAAAGATGTCTTACATTTCTCCTGAGTGTCAAACTAATACACCTTGCATGTTTTTCTCTCACCTGACCATGATTTTGTATCTTTGTCTTTTGTACAATTTTGAGCCGTATGTATATATATATATATATATATATATATATATATATATATATAATATATATATATATATATATATATATACATATATATATATATATATATGTATGTATGTATGTATGCGTGTACATGCATTAATACATACATACATACATACATACATACATACATACAGCAATCTGAGAGTGGAACAGTAAAAATATGCAAGACTTTTCTCAAGTTCCAAATGTGAATTTGGCTATGTTAACTACTTCCCAAAGATGGAGCCTTGTATCTTTATTAGAAACCGACTCCCTTCTCATATGTTTTATTTATTAATTTGTTATTATATGACGGAACGTACGCATCCATTTCTAAGTAAGTTTGTTCTTAATATTAATAATGATGCGCACTTTTAACCTTTCTGTCCCCCTCCCTTTCTCAGCCTTCATTCTTTCTTCTACCTTACTGTCTCTCCCTCTCTCTCCCTCTCTCATTTTTCATTCTTTCTGGTTTTCTCTACAACCATTCCCTCCCCCCTCTCTCTTACTCCTCCTCTGTCCCGTCGTTGAACAGCGACGAGAAAACTACTGTCTTTCTGACTTCGCTTCCCTCGAGTGTAGATAGCTTTCCTGTGTCTCTCTCTGCCGTTTTCAACAAGCGTTCGTAATATTTTCTTTCGTTTGGCTTAACAGCCCTCATTGTCTGTGTTACTGTTATTCTCCTTGCCCTGTCTTTTACTGTTTATAATTCGTACTGTCTTTACTGTCCTGCTTTTGTTACCATTTTTACCCCTCCACAAAAAAATCTCAAATTTTATTTAATTTGCTTTTTGCGGGAAGGAATGTTTCACCGAAGTCGTGTCTCGCCTTAACCTTCGAAACGAGGAGTAGATGAAACAGAGGCGACTGAAGAAGGGGAATTTTCCGTGTGTTGTATGTTCTGTACTCTATTTTTTCGTTGTTTGAGAAAAATGTCCATTTCCTTGGTTTTGTGTTTATGTTTTCGTTTCTCATTGTGTTCGACGTTTTTTTTCATGTAGATGTAGGTAGTACATATATGTATGTATATATGCATATGTTTTATTTATTAATTTATTATTATATGATGGAACGCACGCATCTATTTCTAAGTAAGTTTGTTCTTTCTCTCTCTCTCTATATATATATATATATATACACAGAGAGAGGGAGAGAGAGAGAGAGAAATAAGCACATGCACATATATATACATATATACGCTGTATGTATTTGTGCGCGGGTGTATATGTGTGATGTGTGTATATATGTGTGTATCTATATATAAACACATATATTAATAGATATGCATATATGTTTTTGTAAGTGGCATATACATACGTACATACATACATATGGGTGTATATTTATGTATATATATATCATTATAAGCGTGCGAACGTGTCTGAGACGACATTCGTGACAAAAGAGGAGGAAATAATTTTGTCAATAGTGTAACTATGCAAAGTATGGCATAACAAGAACTAAATATGTAAAGAATGCCATAGATATGGCTGCTCTTGTCTTGAAACATTTTTATAAGATTCTTTCATATTTCCTCTCTTATGTCAATTGGTTTTTCTCTGCTTTTTTTTCCCCCTCTTGTTTTACTATTTCTCATTTCCCATGTCAGCGATATGTCAGGTGGCTCTTGTATCAACAACACGTAGAAATTATATGTCAGGCAGGTAAAGAAAGAATTGAGAGCTATCAGACTAAGTTGGTGATGGTAGTGGTGGTGGTGGTGGTGATAGAGCTTCTTTTTCTTTTCTTCTCTTTCTTCATCATTTTCTTTGTTTTTTTCTGATGCTCCTCCTCCCCTCCTTCTATTCCTCCCGTTCCCCTTCTTCTTCCTCCTCCACTACTTTTTATCTTTATTCTCCTTCCTCTTACTGCTGCCGTTGTTGTTGTTGTTAAGCAACAAGACGGGTAAGGGTGATTAGGTGAAGTTCTAGGGCTTAGGGGCGGGAGACCCCAGACCTTGGAAAAAGAAAACTTTAGTCGTCTTGTTGTAGTCGAGTGCTCTTCGTTGACGCCCGACACCACTGGGAGGTGGCCCTCGAAGTCGCTGGAAATGGAGATCTCCAAGTCCAAATTCTTGAACGGCTGCTGCTGCTGCTGTTGTTGTTGCTGTAGTTTTCTTCTTGTTCATTTTGTTTAACTCTAGTTCCGGTATGATCCAGCAAACCTATGATCAAAGGGTTTCCACCTTTCACTATCCTCTCTTCTTTTTTCTTTCTACAATATTCTGGACTACATTGTGATATGTGTTTCTTTTTTTAAGACATTTGAATTTAGCTTGAGGGACATTTGGTTGTTATTTCTAGCAAGCTTAGTGACCAAGCAGTGACCCATTCCTTTGCTACGTTTCTAACATAAGAAAAGGCTTAACGAAATGAAAGCAGCAAGGGGGAAATTAAGCACCACGCAACCTCCTGAAAAGCTAGGTTTGCTAGTCGGCTCTCATTTGATTCAGGTTTACTTTATTTATGCTATTGTCTTCAAATTTCTGGTCACTGTATTTCGCTCACAACAGTTTGGTTAACCCTAACTTTTGAAGCAGACTTTTCCCAAGTGCCACACAGTGAGATGAATCCTGAGAGCACGTGGTTGTGAAGTCTACTTTTCTATCACACAACGTAGTATTATTTATTGATATTGCTTAATTAATAAGCAAGGCTACGCTGCAGGGTAACAAGTTTATTGTGTCTATCATCGCATTCACAAAGTATCCCTTGAGTAGTGAGATGGGGTATACTTCAGCACCAGATTTTCACGTGTTGAGCAGCTAAGAAACATCTTCATTATTAGGACACTATTAGAACAGATATTTTGCCTTGATAGAATAACAAGACTGCTGGGTAAGTGTATTTAACGTTTGACAGTTAGACGGTGCTCACATTACCAACAGCTGTATATTTCCATTTGGAGCTAATTTATAGCTCTTCCGGTAACATGCTTTGCTCTGATGGCAGAATATGACCGTAGGCCTCTCAATGAAGAAGCAGACATCCCAACAATTTGGTTGTATCAGAACTAAGAGATACCAAATATTTCAATTAATCTTATGATTGAACCAATTTATGAGCTTCAAGAAAACACAACTCTTTTACCTTCAGTTTGGATAGCGGGAACTTGAACATTATTGTAAATATTTTGGTATCAAAATTATGAAAGCATGTATCATGCAGTCGTCGAGGAAAATCAGTGAGATGAAATCTGGTTCACTATTAAAATATTAATATTCTTTTCTACTCTAGGCAGAAGGTCCGAATTTTTTGAAGAGGGTGTCAGTCGATTAGATCGATCCCAGTACGCAACTAGTACATAATAATTAAAATATTAATATTGTTAGTGATCTTACATAGAAGAATATTGTATTTTCCCTGAGATATTTCCCTGGGTGTATTGTTTTTGTTCAGGTGCAAGCCTTGATTAAATAAACATATGATCAAAGGTGTTCCAGACGTGGTCACCTCATACTGTATTCAGAGTTATTGTTTCTAGAACACCATTATCTAATCTGTGTTTCTTTTTAAGATAAGGTAGAATATGAGGGAAATTTAGCTACTATTTTTAGCACGTCAACTGACCACATGTAATGACTCACTGCTTGTTTTCATTATGAATTTGTGATGGAAAACCTGTTGAAATGCTAATTTCTAATTATATGCACAAAACGTCTTTAGTCTATAAATTAGCTTTAATAACATAAACACCGAGCACATGTTATGTAACCATGGCAGCAGCTGAATAATTAAGATACCAGACTAATAAGTCTTAGCTCCAAACCCTGCAACAAACATTATTACATTGAACAATTCGTATTGTCCCTACCCCCGCAAGTTGCCCCTCTATCAAAATGGCTGCAGGTAGCTGAACTGGTAGCACACTGGACAAAATTACTTGCAGTCACATGCCTCTACGTTCTGAGTTCAAACCCAACCGGATCAACTTTACGTTTCAACACTCGAGGGTAAATAAAACAAGCAACAGTATTATTCTTAGATGCGATTCAATCACGTCTACCCCCCTTTCCTTCTCCAAAATGTATGGCTGTCAGCCAAAGTTAGAAATCATTATTGTACCAATCCCAGTTCCGTAGTAATAGTGGCGGGAGTCATTCTTATCTTCCAAAACAAACGTGCACACACATGTACGCTTATTCAACAATCTCTTGCCAAAAAATGATAATCTACCTGTAGTTTGTTTAGCTTTATCAAATTTGCTCATTAAATTTGGACGAATTAGTAGAATGCTGAATTAGATTTGCTTTCTGTAACCAGTTCGGTTTACAGAAAGTTCACCGAGTTTAATTCATGCTATATGAACACCCATGACTTTTCCTTATAAGTGAGATCGATTCAGATGATTGTGTTAGATATTAAAGCTCTAATGTGAGAAAGAAAAGCGTAGAGAATTTACACATGTCCCTCGGGCAGTAACACTACACCTCATACAATGAATAGCAGAATGTACAGTAAGGTCCTTAACTGATGGAAGTATTGTAGTATATCCGGAAACGTACATCTGTGAATAGCCCATAGTCGTTCAGCAGCCGTCTGCTTATATGGTGTGAGTATATTCAATTTAGATTGACCTGCGGCGATACGATAGCAACAGTTTACACTGTACTGACTTTTAAAGCAACTTTTTAAAATTACAAAAATAATAATATTTAAACAACGATTATTAACAAAGACACAAGCAGTGCTGAGAGTTAAGACATGAACTGAACAAGCTTCGACTTATGGCCTCACGTTTTGCACTAGCTTCAAACTCATTCTTTCTACTTACTATAGGCCAAAGGCCTGATATTTTGAGGAGTGGGGCTAGTTGATTAAATCTACCCTAGTACTTAACTGGTATTTATTTTATTGCCCCCGGAAGAATGAAAGGCAAAGTTGATCTCGGCGGAATTTGAACAGAGTACGTAAAGACGGGTTAGCATTTCGTCCAGCATGCTAACGGTTCTACCAGCTCGCCGTCCTGAGGCTTCAAAATAATGTTTTCAAATTATGGCACAAGGCCAGCAATGTTGGGGGAGGGGTAACTCGATCACATCGATCCCAGTTTTCAACTGGTACTTGTTTCATCGACACCAAAAAGATGAAAGGCAAAGGCCGTAAAGACTGACGAAATGCCGCCAACGTACCAGCTCGGCTACTTGAGGCTTCAAAATAATAATATTAAAATAACTGTTTCAAATTTTTACAAGGCCAACAATTTTTAGAGAAGGGTTTAGTCCATAGCATCGATTCTCGTACTTGACTTGTACTTTATTTTATCAAGCTCAAGATGAAAAGCAAAGTTGACCACGGTGGCATTTGAACTCAGGACGTAGGGAGCCGTAATTAAAACTCACACGGTATTAAGATAATATTAAAATAATGCAGTCTATATGTTCTCTTAAAAAAAGATGTCAAAAAAAAAATAGCAACTAGCGTTTAACGATGTTGAATATGGTGCAATGAAATCGTGTCTAAAAATATTTTGTAAACTAGTTTCGTTCAACGACAACTTTTTATCTGGTAAATCATTTTAAAATGAGAGTGGGGTATTTCTCAGTTCCTCGCGTGTAATGTTAGAAAGGTTAAAAGAGCAGGCGTCGTATTTTCAACGCCTTGGTGGTTTATCTATGTGTGAAAGAATGACTCATAGCTGGCTGATGCAACACGTCTTGGCGTTAAATATCCAATATGCCGTCGAATAGCGAAAAAAGAAAAGGAACAAAAGCAAGAAGGAGAATGCACAAGTCCCGTAGTATGTGTGTGTTTAAGAATGGACACGTGGTAGGAAACATCGGTGAACGTTTGTATTTTAACCAAACTATGCAAGAATTTTACTCCTTTGACATCCACGTGAGCGACAAATGACACAATAAATAAACTACAGAGGGTGTTGATGGTTGATGATGACATCAGTGATAGCTGTAGTCATAAGCACAATTGAGAAATGGCGACAAATGATAGTAGTGGTAGCGATAAGTGTGTTGGTGGAGAAGGCGTAGTACTAAACTAGTAGAGAAGTAATATTTCTTGAAGAAGAAACAGAAAAGACTCCACCCTCCGCGAAAGAGGAAAAGGAAGAGTAGAAATATCACAAAAAATAGGTCCACTCAAGGATGTTTAGTGCATAATATATAAAGCAGCCATATGTTTCCGTTACACACAAACGCCTACAGACCGCCGACATAACTTCACGTATGCATCTAGCTATGAAAACAGTATGTTAGATAGGAAATACTTCGTGGTGTGGTTTCCATATATATATTTTTTTCTATTACTCAAGTAATACTCTTAAGTGGCTCACACTGCATTCACAACGGCGTGTTGGTGCTTCCTGCAAGTTGTGTGTGTGTGTGTGTGTGTGTGTGTGTGTGTGTATAAGTATGTATGTATGCATGCATGTATATATAAACGTGTGTGTGTGTGCGCGCGCGCTCGCGTGTGTGTATAAGTATGTATGTATGCATGCATGTATATATAAACGTGTTTGTGTGTGTATAAACACTTAGCTGTAAATGGTCAAACCTACAACAGACTTACGTTCCGTTTAGAGCGGCGAACATCGGCCTGCTCGCCTAGACAGCGCGGTGACACCATTCAAAAGCCACAACAATGCAAAGGCGCACTGTGACTAGGGGTGTATAACATCCGATAGTTTGGTCGATATAGTGATACACTGATAAACACATAAACATACATATCCAGTTATATCTATCTATTTCTACACGTGTGTGTGTGTGTGTGTGTGTGTGTGTGTGTGTGTGTGTGTGTGTGTGTGTGTCAGTGTCTGTGTATACATGTATGTGTGAGAAATGCAGCGAACAATATATTGATTATTATATATATATATATATGGATAGTGACTCGTTCTGCCGTTTGCTCATGCAGTCGAGCAAGGCATTAAAACGTTGCATGTCCTGCAAACCAGAACCAAACCAATACTAAAACGGATATTGTTGCACACTTCTCTAAGTAACATTAACAAATCTGCTGATGATGGATCATTTTGCCGCCAAAACATTCAAGGATTTATTTCGCAGCGTATTGCCTTACTGTTGTCGAGCTCGCGGTCGATGTTGCTGCTGTTGAGCGAATCGGTCTGTTTGTTTGTTTGTTGTTTGTTTGTTGAGCGAAGCAGTCTTCGTCCCCGAGCTCGCAAGATCGCGCCTCTGGATTGTCTGTAGTGGGAGAAGTCCGAAACGTGGTCCTTTGCTATTCGTAAGACCCGCAGAAGAGAAAGCAGGTCAACCCCCGACACCAAGAGCAACGACGGATGGATGAATGCGCGTCCAAGCTCAGCGGTTGCGTAGGAAGTCGGAAACAAGAAACAGGAAGAAAGAGTGTGAGAAAGTTGGAGCGAAAGAGTACAACAGGGGTCGCCACCACCCCCTGCCGGAGCCCCGTGGAGCTTTAGGTGTTTTCGCTCAATAAACACACACAACGCCCGGTCTGGGAATCGAAACCGCGATCCTCCGACCGCGAGTCCGCTGCCCTAACCACTGGGTCATTGCGCCTCCACTGCTGCTGTTGATGTTACGCAAGGCCGCCCTTGAGATTGAGACCAAAACTATGAACAAAGACATTACAGCCATCATCATCCTTCAATTGGTATATTGAAGACATTATTTAATGTATCCTTTGTTTTAAAGATGATTGGAGTTTTGGGATAGAGTAGATTTAGCGAGCGTAAGGAGACTCATTCATTGACTCAAACTTGTCGTCTATTCTGCTGTGGACATATAGCGATACAAATTTCTTTAAACACAGTTGGGAAAACATGGATTTGTCACTGTATTAACACTGAATTAATTAATAAATTCGGGTAGTACTTATTTAATGTTTTTTTTTAAATTAAAATACCACTGAAGTTAGCGAGTTTTTTTTTTTTCAGTTCCTTCGAAGTTCGATAAAAATAGAGATCTTAATACATTGACCGAATTGAATCGATCAGTTGGTCTACAATATTCGTGAGAGAAATTTGTGTGTGTGTGTAGAAACGTAAGTGCGCACGCAAGCTTGTGTGCAATACCTATTTATCTTGCTACTGGGTAACGAGACAAGCACATACATTGTTTTTTTACCAACCAGTGACAAACGCAAAGACAAGCATAAACACAGACAGAAGCAAACATACGTACATACATACATACATACATACATACATACATACATACATACATACATACATACATACATATACATGCGTATGTATGTACATATATACGAATATATTGGGTCATCCCATAAATAATGCGGGTTTTTAATACTTCTTTTATTATTAAAAATTAAGATAAACAAAGTTCTTTTTTAATCTAAAATATACTTTCCTTCATTTTCTACAATGCTCTTCCAAAAATTCACTAGACCGCGAGGACAAATACTCCTCCAATACTGTTCTAATCTTGTCAACAGAATTCATATTTTTCCGTCCAAATGATTTTGAAGACAGCGGAATAAATGATAATCAGATGGGGCAATGTCCGGCGAATATGGTGGGTGGGGCATCGTTTCTCATTCAAATTGTTCCAGCCTTTGGAATGTCATCCTCGCTGTATGTGGCCGAGCATTATCCTGTGGAAGAATACCTTTCATCTTGAAACCTAAGATGGTCATTTTCCGATGGCACGCTGGTGTCGATGAATGGTTGAATGACTAAATCCAAACTTCTCTGCTAGTTCCTCACCAGTTACGATGGGATTTTCTTCCATCAGAGTTTGCAGGATGTCCTCGTCGAGCTCTACACATCTTCCAGGACGAGGCTCGTCTCCTAGACTGTACTTTCCGGCTCGGAATTTCTTGAACTACCGTTGACAGTGGCATACGCTTATTGTCTAATCCCCATATACTGCATTCGATATTCCTCGCACTTTCTGTTCTGTTGTTACCTTTATTGAACTCATAAAGCAAAATATGACGAATATACTCCTTTGTCACTCCTATTATAGCTTTGAAAAAATAACTGTTAAAATCGAACTGCATTCTTCAAAACTTGCACTAAGAATAAGGACAAGGTAAAATTATTACCTGTTTTTATAGCAAGTTGATGCAGGTAGTTTATTCCTTCTCCCTCAAACTTTTAATTCATTCAATTGAAAAAACCGCATTATTTATGAGATGACCAAATATATCTAGAGATAGATGATTGGTGCCCATGCATGCAAGTTTTCCCTTTCTTCGCCATCGATACTGTCTAAAAGAAACCCCTGTTGCTTCAGGACCCATGTAGCTTGGCACTAAGTGACCTTGCAGACATTGTGGTCAGAACACAAAGAGACAGAAGAAATACCACAAGACATCTTGTTCGATGTTCTACCAGTTCCAACAAAACATCACCTTCGATTGGTACTTTTTAACTACCCCGAAAAGATGAAAAGCAAAGTTGAGTTTGGTAAGATTCCAACACAATTATTCAGGGAGTGGGAACCAATACTGCGAGACATACTTATCCAACGATCTAACAACTCTGACAATTTACCGCCTTAATTTCTTCACCTTTTTTTTCTCCTTTACGTTCTGAGTTCAAATTCCGCCGAGGTCAACTTTGCCTTTCATCTTTTGAAGGTCGATAAAATAAGTACCAGTTGAACACTGGGGTTGATGTAATCGATTCACCCCTTCCCTGAAATTGCTGGCCTTGTACCAAAATTTGAGATCAATATTATTAACTGCAGAAAACGGTAATCCACCACCACTATCATCTTCTGTAACGTATGGTAATGACAAAATGACAAAAAAATACTTACTGGCAATTGTTTCTTTCTTCTGAGTGAAATGGACGGATAATTATTTTTTCAAGAAGTAAATGGAAATTGTATGTCTTATTTGTTTCGATTCGGTTGCAGCTTGTAACACATTATCGAATTCTACTATTTGACAAAACATAAGGAGTATGAAAAACACAAAGAAACTGCGTTTAGATAAACTTAAAGGAATTGCGTTTAAAAAGGAAAAAAAAAAACACTAGCATTTTCAAAAGAATCTTTATGTGAACAGCAATCTATTTTCAAACGACATAAGAAAATAGTTCCGTAATGCAGGCAAGTTACGAAATGTGTGAGCTAATTGCAAAATAAAAGTGAAACCACACATCAAAAGAGAATTTGTTAATGCGTCTATAGTTGCTACCTCACGGATTTTAATTCCAGAACGTCAGTTTAACATGGAGGACATTTTCTGGCAGTAAAATGACATGGCTGACAATATCCAATTATGCCTGGAACAAGCAGCTTTAGAATCACTGATGTAGTAAATACAGCACAGTTGGCTTTGTTGATATGTGTGTCAGCGGCAAACTTTACACTATGAGAACATGTACTTACTTATACTCGATTCTTAGCAATTACCAGAGATAACGATCTTCTTTCATCTTTTTTTATCTTCTTTTAAACGTTTCAGTCATTGGCCTACGGCCATGCTGGACCATGGCCTTCAATGGCTTTAGTTGAACAAATAGACTCCTGTACTTACATTTATTTTTTAATCTACTAATTATTCTATTGGTCGAACCGCTAAGTTATTAGGTCATAAACAAACCAACACTAGTCGTCAATCGGTGGGAGACAAGTATAGACACAAAACCACACACATATACGACGGACATCCACGCAGTTTCTGTTTACCAAATTCAATCATAAAGCAATGGTTGGCCAAGGCTATACTAGAAGACACCTATCTGACATGATGTCGCAATACATGATTGCAAAGTGGGCTTGTTAACCACACAGCAATACTTACGCCTATGGTTTTTTTTTCTTTCTGAATTCAAATCAGTAATAAGTGATTTCAAGTTAGTCTACGAAATATTCAACGACGTAGTTATCGTCAGTGGGTAAAGCATCAATTTATTGTAGTATCTCAGAAGGGAATTGTTTTAATCAACAAAGAACTGGAAAACTGTTAACTGCATTCGCAAATCGTAATGGGGTGTCACTGTTTTTCCAGCAATAAAATATACGCGTGTGTGTGTGTGTGTGTGTGCGTGCGTGCGTGCGTGCGTGCGTGCGTGCGTGCGTGCGTGTGTGTGCGCGTGCGTGTGTGCGTGCGTGTGGAGGCACAATAGCCCAGTGTTTAAGGCAGCGGACTCGCGGTCGGAGGAACGTGGTTTCGATTCCCAAACCGGGCGTTGTGTGTGTTTATTGTGCGAAAACACCTAAAAGCTCCACGAAGCTCCGGCAGGGGGTGGTGGCGACCCCTGTTGTACTCTTTCGCTACAACCTCCCCTCATTCTCTCTTCTTGCTTCTTGAGTAACGCTGCGATGGACTGGCGTCCGGTCCAGTTGGGGGTGAACACATACGCCACAGAAACCGGGAAACCGGGCCCATGAAACTGGCTAGGCTTGAAAAGGGCGAAGATATATATATATATATATCAGTGGCGACTCCGGCACTCGGCCTGTTCGGGCTTAGCCCGAGAATAAATCTAGTAAAGTGAACGTGTATTTGCAAGCTGATTTAATTTCTGCCAACACTGACTCCGAGTATGTAATTGCAGCCAATAACTCAGGTTCCTCTTTTGCGCCAAGTCGCAGTTCATATATTTTCGTTCGGCGTCTGGCGGTCGTCTTAGAGATGCCCTGTGTCAAAAAATATCATTCGTAGCAGACGTTCCCTCGACATCGTTCACACGCACCTGACTCGGGTTCAGAAGTTACAGCCCGAGTTGTTATCTATAATCGTAAAAATTATAAATAATTCAAATTCGATGTTTTATTGAAACAATAAATTTATATAGAGATTAGGATTTACATACCAATCTATGAAAAGTTTCTGTTCTGCAATATTCTTAAAGGAACGAAAAATTATCCAGCAACTCCAGCTAATACGAACGAGCCTGGTAGGTGTAAAATACTAACTGGCATCTCTTGTCAAGAGTACAAGCGACAGTCAGATCGCTGATGTTTGTTGTGCACTCCACTGACGTTATTTGTTTGCTGTTATTCTGTGCGTATGTGCGTAAAGATCAGTTGTGTTTTGTAAGGTTGCTTTATTTTTACCCTTAACTTAGAAATGGAAAAAGACATAGTGTTAGATATTAAAAAAAAAATCATTTGGGGCAACAAATATTGCGGAAAAACGTGAAATTCTCCGAGCAGGTATGCGTCTTATACGAAATCTGTGATAAGCCCGTGTAACGCTGATAACCTGGAATCGCCTCTGATATATATATATATATATATATATATATATATATATATATATATAATATATATATATATATATATATATATATGTTAATAAAATAGAACATATGCATATATATAAACATATATGTACGTACCTACCTCTACATGTACATATACACGCATATATGTGTACAGGACACCAAAAAGACGTCGAACACATAGAGAGACGAAAAACATAGACACAACCAAGGAACAGGACAAGCAAAAAAGAAAAAAAGAGATACAGGACAATAAGCACAACGAAAAATCCCCTTCTTCAGTCGCTAAGGTTTCATCTACTCTACGTTTCGAAGGATAAAAGCGAGACGTATACTTCGAAGAAACTTCCTTCCTGCGAAAAGCAAATCAATTAAAATTCTGAGATCTTTTCGCAGAGGGGTAAAAAATGGTAAAAAAAGCAAGACGGTAACGACAGTACAAACATATAAACAGTAAAAAAAAAATTATATATAAACAGTTGAAAAATAAATATATAACAGTGAGAGACAGGACAAGGAGAACAAGATAAGAAGGGCTGTTTACGCCAGACGAAAAAAGTAATAT
>NC_043000.1:127682281-127702281 GCF_006345805.1 Octopus sinensis | reverse complement strand
GATGCATGCCCTCGAGGCGGAGATAATTTTTAGTAACTCAAGAATTTGTATGGTATTTGATATGACTGCATTTGTCTATATTGTTCATATATATGCCACAGCCCACCCTGAGTTATTTCTCTTAGCTCATTTTTGTTGAAATCAATTATATTGATTCTATTAATTCTTTTGAGCTTTGATATCTAATAGCATAACGCTTTATGTGTGAGCTAAGTGAGTACATTTGATGTTCTACGTAAAATTACGTGATTGGTAGTTATTTTATCGATCCATATATGATGAAAGGTTAATAAATTCATCGGTTCGACTCGATTTTAGTATATTTCCGACTGCGAGATCTTTTTCTCTTCTTTCAGTTTTTATTACAAAAATATTCTTTATCACCAATCAGATTATGCTGTGATGTCTGCTCAAGGTTGCGTCGTCTAGTGACAACAGAATAATATTCGGTAACTTAAAAACAAGTAGTTATTTCTACTGCCCAAATTTTGGTTATAAATAGTCTTGAATATCTGAAGTCATTTGGATAAAGAAAAAAAATCTCGCCAACGAATTGGTAGAGACGTTAGCGAACTGGATAGTGTGCGTCGCGATATTTGTTCCGACTCTAATGCTCCTGGAGTTCAAATGTCATCGAAGCCAATCTTGATTTTATCTCTTTCAGAGTTGATAAGAAAAAGTACTAATCAAAGGTGGTGGATTGGCGGAAGTTTAAGAAAATTGAACCGAATGCCCTGCGATATTTTACTAGATTTTAGAATTCTGAATTAAAATTCCGCTACTGCCTACTTAGGCGGTAGACTTAATCAGTCATCCGGTTTAGCACCACAACCACGCACACAGGATACTTTTAGCGATCCCACTCTATTGCAAACATTTGAGCCAGGTATCTGGTTTGACGATAATTTCCTCACACCAGCCTTGGGAGACTCTGCCTTCACTCATATGTAACAAATAAAAACAACAAGAAGCTCTTGAGAACTTGTCATAGTAATAGGTTATTGGTCCGAAAATCTATCTAAACCGCGTAATATACGAAAAAAGCAGACAAATAAAATGGCTGCGTGAAAAGTTCAGTTAGCAGGGGATAAATTGGAGGTGTTAGTGACAACGAAAGAGAATTACCATTGATGTTTTCATTGATATGTGTGACTATGGGACAATTGACTGATTCGCAGATATTCATACACAACTATATCTAACACTTACAATATAGAATTGAGTTTTTTTGTACTACGGCCTTTATTTTTGTATACTGTGACTGTCCCCCTAGCAAAATGCCATGACTGACACAGCTCTAAATGATGCTCTTGGCAAAAAGTGAATATAAACGATTCAATAGTGGATTTTAAATGTTTTGCCTTGAGAACTTTTTGTTGGAGACTGATGTTTTCTGTTGGTAGCGAATGAATCAATTGAGGAGTAGTGGGAGGAATAGGAAAGAGGAAATACTGAAAAATAAGGAAAGAGTTGGGGAGGAAACAAATAATGTTTTTATTGTTTGAGTAGAGTTATGCTCAAAGGTGTTCCAGCTTTGACCGTCGAACTTTTTCCACGCAAACTGTAACTATGATACTTTTAGAAGTCTGGGAGTAATTTGAGAGGAGTCTGGCTACTATTTCAAGCAAGTTGTGCGGCTGTGTTGAGGCTGCCTCGTAAGGGTTACCAATTTAATGATTTTCGCTCTAAATTTAGTACTTTTTTGTTACTATTATCAGCGCAAAAATCCATTTAGTTAGGCGCCCACGTAATTTTTTGTACATTTTATTATAATTTAGAGTTAAGTTAGTACTTTTCCGTTAAAATGAAATCAGATTTTAGCTCGGAATTTTCTGTCCAAAATTCAGGCCGGATGCCATTCCGTGCACGCAGATGTATGCCTTTATGAGACACGAACTATGATGCAAATTTCTACATTTCTACAGGAAATTTGGCCAAAAATCGGAAAAGAAGAAATATTTGGAAATCGTATAAATTCGAAATATTCATTGAACGAATATCACTAAATGTAGTAACAATTCATTTTTATAAACAGTTTTTTTCCAAATACTTTTAACTTAAAAAAAAAAAATTATATATAGGCATAGGAGTGGCTGTGTGGTAAGCAGCTTGCTTACCAACAACATGGTTCCGGGTTCAGTCCCACTGCATGGCACCTTGGGCAAGTGTCTTCTACTATAGCCTCGGGCCGTCCAAAGCCTTGTGAGTGGATTTGGTAGGCAGAAACTGAAAGAAGCCCGTCGTGTATATATATATATGTGTGTGTGTGTGTGTGTGTGTGTGTATGTATGTATGTATGTATGTATGTGTTTGTTCCCCCAACATCGCTTGACAACCGATGCTGGTGTGTTTACGTCTCCGTAACTTAGCGGTTCGGCAAAAGAGACCGATAGAATAAGTCGTGGGGTCGATTTGCTCGACTAAAGGCGGTGCTCCAGCATGGCCACAGTCAAATAACTAAAACAAGTAAAAGAGTAAAAGAGAATACAAACTTAAAAGCCGCGCTCCACACGGACTCCAAAGCTTCCTCTTGCAGTGGGGTACTTGCGCCTTCGACCCATAAAACTAAGGGTCTAGATCAGTGGTTCTCAACCGGGGTCCACATGACTCTTGGGGGCCCATAAAAGGTTTTGCTGTTAAAATTTATGTGCAATTAATTGGTTATACTTCAATAACACACAAAATATTTTAACGATTTTTTAAAAACCATTTCTGATAATTTTTAATTCTAAAAATATAATAGGATCTTTTAAATATCGAATTCTACGGGGGCCCAGTAGAATAAGAGAATTAAAGGGGTCCATATGCAAAAAAAAAAACGGTTGAGAACCTCTGATCTAGAATAATAAAAACGAATTTTAATGAGTAAGCATATGCCCCCCCCCCCACTAAATTATTGATCTTCGGCATCTCATTGATTCACACTGTTCAATAATTATTATGATAGGAAAGGAGCTAAATGAAGATGGTTCTATGTAGGGTTATTTAGATCTAAAGCTATATCTTGCTTATTGATTTGAGAAAATCTCAATGTAAATTTACTGACCAAGAAAATAAAATAAGAGGCCGATGCACAAAATTTGTTGAGGAAGCTTTGGAGCAAATTAAACAGCTTCTTCTAGAGAATTCTCGTCTTTTACTATCAATGAGTTTTGTCAGTGTAACAGAATGTCTTAAAACAAGAAGAACTGGAATTATAGACCATGTAAAGCATTTTAATTAAGATTCAGAGATTCTGACTAAATTTGATATTCATTAAAAAATTTTTTTAATGTACAGTGGACACAGTTTCTTTCTGGACTGAAGTATCATTGTAAAGGGAGTCGATTGGGAAAATCAATTTGAACATTTGTCTAATAGCTCTAATACTTCTCATTTTACCACATGCAAATGCTGATAGTGGTTTCGATTCCCAGACCGGGCGTTGTGTGTATTTATTGAGCGTAAACACCTAAAGCGGGTGGTGGTGACCCCTGTTGTACTCTTTCGCCCCAACTTTCTCTCATTCTTTCTTCCTGTTTCTTGAGTAACACTGCGATGGACTGGCGTCCCGTCCAGCTGGGGAGAACACATACGCTATAAAAACCGGGAAACCGGGCCCATGAGCCTGGCTAGGCTTGAAAAGGGCGCATAAATAAATAAAATAACTTCTCATTTTACCACATGCAAATGCTGATATGGAGACTGTATTTAGCCACATGAATTTTATGAAATCAAATGAGCATCGAAACATTAAGAAGAGACATTTGAACATCAAATATGGACTTAAACGAAGTGGTAAATGTTGCTATGATTATAAACTTTCCAACGAACCATTAAAGAAAATTAAATCATGTGAAACTGCAGCTTCCACTTCAAAAGAAATTGATCGAGAAATCTTCGAAAATATTATGGAGTAAAAATGAAAGTAATTATATAAATTTCATTTTAATTTAATTAGAATAGAAATTTTTAATATAAATCTTCTGATACTTTCCACTGTGTATGTGATTTTCTTTTTACATAGGTGCTGTTTTTTTTGGTACTTTTTACTTTATTTAGGTCTTTAAAAAGGGCCCTTTAACTATAGAAATACGGCATTTTTAAAATTAAAAAAAAATGGCATCCCTGTTTACCGTTCTTTAGAAGAGAGAGATAAAGATTTCACAGGGTGAAAGACATAGTAGTAGCAATGATAGTGGTGGTAATAGAAGTAGTTGTAGTAGTGGTAGTGATAGAGGATATTAGTAGTAGTATTGGTGTGGGTATGGAGATGGTGATAGTGGATAGTAATAATAATGGTAGTGGTGGTGTGGTACTGAAAGTAGTAGTAGCAGTGATGGTAGTATTGGTGAGTGATGCTGGTGATGATAGTTGTTGCCTACATTACGCAATATGTTCATTATTATATTTTAAAATCTGTGTGGTATGATCTGAGAGAGATTTGGTTACTATTTCTAGGAGACCGAGTAACTACGTAAGGACTCCCATGTGGGTGATAATGGCAGTGGTAATGGTGACGATGATAGGAAAGACTACGTCAATTAACGCTTGGAATATGTGAAATACCAGTCTGTTTCCGATCTATTAAGAAAAGACAGCTTTGACATTTCTAAGACCACCAATCAAGATCAGCCATTCCTCTGGAATGAAAATATAAGAACTTCAAACATGTCGGTACATGTGTGTTAACTGAATGTTATCCTGCACAATGTAAATGCAACGGCGAGGATTATTTCTGAAGGTATTATCTTCAAACAGAGGCGCAGGCATGGCTGTGTGGTAAGAAGTTTGCTTCCCAACCACATGGTTCCGGGTTCAGTCCCACTGCGTGACATCTTGGGGAAGTGCCTTCTATTATAGCCTCGGGCCAACCAAAACCTTGATAGTGGATTTGGTAGACGGAAACTGAAAGAAGCCCTTCGTATACACACACACACACACACACATATATATATAATATATATATATATAATACAGTGTACATTTAAACACATTAAGAGGTACCCATCATAGATCTCCCTTACGCTAGAAGGAACAGTTCAAACCACTAATTAGGGATAAAATCTCGAAGGGAATAAAAAATAAAAACATTTGCCATCTATCTCCTGGACCATGGTTTCAGACTTTTTTTAGCAAATAGAATAATTTTATTACTCTGATATTATTAATTATTATAAAAAATAAATGCGCCCTTTTAAAGCCTAGCCAGGCTCATGGGCCAGGTTTCCGGTTTCAATGGCGTATGTGTTCCCCAGTCCATCACAGTGTTACTCATTTTTGCCAGCTGAGTGGACTGGAGCAACGTGAAATGAAGTGTTTTGCTCAAGTGTTTCGCCCGGTCCAGGAATCGAAACCACAATGCATATTATTAATCACACACACACACACACACACACACACACACACACACACATCCACACCCACACGCACGCACACACACACACACACACACACACCACACACACACACACACACATAAATGTGTGTCTGTGTTTGGCCTCCATCACCGCTTAATAACCAGTGTTGATGTGTTTAGTAGTAATAGTAGTAGTAATAGTCGTAGTCGTAATAGCTGTTGATCGGCAGTAGACCGATAGAATAAGAATCAGGTTTAAGAAGAAAACAAGTACTAAGATGGTTTCGTTCATTTCATTCAACTAAAAATTCTTCAAGGCGGTGCCCCAGCATGATCGCTGTCTAATGACTGAAACAAGTCAAAAATAAAAGATTATAAGTGCAGACATAACTGTGTGGTTTAGAAGTTCGCGCTGCAACTCCGTGATTTCGGGTTCAGGCCCACTACGCTGTCTCTTGCGTTTCATTTTAGTTTCGGACCCACTTATGAATTGTGAGTGAATTTGGTAGACAGAAACTGTGTGGAAGCCCGTCGTGAATATTGAAGAACGCAGCGGTGTGAAACGTGAATCACGAGACAAACTCTGTTTCCCATTCTCTACAGCTTTATTGAACTTTCTCATTCGTCCGACATAAGCCAACGTATCTATCTATCTATCTATCTATCTATCTATCTATCTATCTATCTATCTATCTATCTATCTATCTATCTATGTCTGTCCGTCTGTCTGTCTATCTATCTGTCTGTCTGTCTGTCTGTCTGTCTGTCAGTCCGTCTTTCTGTCTGTCTGTCTGTCCGCCCGCCTGCCCGCCCGTCCGTTCCTCTGTCTGTCTGTCTGTCTGTCTGTGTCTGCCTGCCCGTCCGTCTATCTATCTATCTATCTATCTATCCATCCATCCATCAACTATCTATCTATCTATCTATCTATCTATCTATCTATCTATCTATCTATCCATCTATCTATCTATCTATCTATCTATCTATCTATCTATCTATCTATCTATCTATAAAAGCATTTATTGATGATGCACACATATATGCTCTCTCTCTCTCTTTTACTTGTTTCAGTCATTTCAATGCGGCCAAACTGGAACACCGCCTTTAGTCGAGCAAATCAACCCCAGGACTTATTCTCTGGAAGCCCAGTACTTATTCTATCGGCCTCTTTTGCCGAACACACACACACACACACACACACACACACACACACACATATATGTATACATATGCTCTAATGAAGACCTTCAGCCTCTAGTTGTAGCATTCCTTTCTCTGCCTCTGCAACACTATATATAACTATAGCACTTTATAGTAAGATTTTTGCTCGTATACTTTATTAAAATATTTTGCCTTACTACATCAAGTTTACTAACATCTACTTTATTAGCTAAGTTTGCATGCAACAGCAGCACTAGATTTCGCTAGACATACTTTTAAATTACTGCGTTACGCAGTGTCCATTCTTCAAACTCATATATTTCTCTAATCCTCTAAAATCTGGAGTTGTGTTTAAAATATAATTCGCTGATGAAGTTTAACAAGGCTGGAACATTCCCGCAGTTGTTATGGCACTGCTAAAAATCAGTCTCACTTCCCACTGATTTTCATATCTAATTGATTTTAATCAATTTTTAATCAATTTTTAATCGAGCAAATCGACCCCAGGACTTATTCTTTGTAAGCCTAGTACTTATTCTATCGGTCGCTTAGGCCGAACCGCTAAGTTACGGAGACGTAAACATACCAGCATCGATTGTCAAGTGATGTTGGGGGGTAAACACAGACACACAAACATATACACACACACGCATATATATATATACATATATACGATGGGCTTCTTTCAGTTTCCGTCAACCAAATCCACTCACAAGGCTTTGGTCGGCCCGAGTCTATAGTAGAAGACACTTGCCCAAGGTGCCATGCAGTGGGACTGAACCCGGAACCATATGGTTGGTAAGCAAGATACTTACTACACAGCCACTGTAATTTTGATTTATAAACTGTCTTGACTTACCTCCATCTAGTATGCTAGCGTCATCTTGACTGCTTAATTTTCATGCAACAATTGTTCCTGCATCTCCTCGCCCCATTCTCACCAGTCATCCATATCTTTACTACTGTTCAAATGCAGTTTGTGTTATTGCTGTATCTTTGATATTTGAAATAATTCGGTAAGCTACATGTAGAAGCAAAGCTATATAGAAACATCTTACTTCCATTTTCGAGACATCGACGGTGGTACAAGGGAACCGTAATGCGGGGAAATAAGATACGCTAAGTTTGCATGCAACAACAGCCCTAGATTTCGCTAGACATTCTTTTAAATGACTGCGTTACGCAGTGTCCATTCTTCAAACTCATATATTTCTCTAATCACCTTCTTCTTGTTGGCTGCACTAAGTCCAAAACATGTGCCCTGCCCGTCGCACCTAATGTTAGCACCTGCTACTACCAATCCGCTAGCTCACTCCGCTGACGTCTGTTCACGGTGAGTGTGCCTGGCCGAAAGAAGACGACCCTGGTTTTGCTTCCCTCACTTCCTCTCTCCCCCTTCCTGTTCCGGTCAGGCCCCTTGATCGTTGATATCACAGCCCTTTCCTTCCGGCCCATCTCATCCCTACATGTCTCCACTGATCTCAAAGATCACCTCCTCACTTCACTTGATGTCAAAATCTGCCATCCACCCCGGTGAGCGCCTCATACGCGGTGATCTCCAGAAAGAAGGAAACTCGTTCTCGTCCTCTCCTCCATCTTCGTCGTCCGACGAAGCGACAATTCTGTGAACATCCAAGACGTGACGCAGCATTCCATCCACAGAAACGTTATTTTTGGAATTAACAGCCATCACTGTTCCTCTGTTCCAACGAGATGTACAGCGTACCTTCGGGGGCTTAATCTGGACTTCATCTCCCACCCCCACGAAGACAAGCCCTCTCTCTTCCGCAGGGCATTCTGATGGTTTACTAGGATGCCGCTATTCTTATCTGAATATCACTCTGTGTGGCACGGACTCTTCGGCCTGTCTTGATCGGGTGACATTGTACCAGAATACTGCTTCCAGCGATGAAATGCGCCCCCTCTCGGTCATGGTCTTGATCGTTCGACGATGTCTTTCCACGATCTCATTTCCACTCGGCCTGTATACCGTTCTGAATAAACGGTGCAAGTTCCACTTTATATAGGCTTCCCTCAAGCGCTGCTCGATCCTCGTCGCGATCCTGGTCTTCCTCGTCCATCTTGAGGTATAGCGCCAACACGCTTTCCTCCAGGTACATCGTCGATGCCTTGTGACCTGGCTATTACCTTGATTTTACGGATCCAGGCCACTACATCTCCTTCGCCATAGAAAGGTCTGACGGCATCGCTGCCGATCCTTATCTTCGCTGCCATCTCATGGAAGGGGACAACATAACTGGAGACATATATTCATTCAAAAGTGCCGAAATATTTGCGGTACGAGGGTACTGTATTGCGGCGAAATAAGATACAGTTCACATACCTTCTCGTTGTCGGCTGTCCAGCTGTAGTAAGTCCAAAATACGTGCCCCACCCGTCGCACCTAGTGTTAGCACCTGCTACTACCAATCCGCTAGCTCGCTCCGCTGACGTCTGTTCACGGCGAGTGCGCCAGGCCGGAAGAAGACGACCCCGGTCTTGCTTCCCTCACTTCCTCATTATTTTTCTCAGCTCCTATGCACCCCCACCACAGGTTCTTATGCTCTTGTAATTTGCCCCTGCTACTAATCTACTCCCACACCACTTGATGAATCACATTTGCTTTAAGTGTTTCGAAATCAAATTTATTCATATTGTCTTGCTCACCCTGAAGTGTTAAGCATGTAATTACATCATATGCTTCAATCAACATTTTATCAGTTATCTAATTAAGATATACATACGAAATTTGTCCAGCAATTTCTGCAAATTAAAAGTAAAGCCAAACCGGAAATGGCTTTTTCCTGTTATAAGTATCTAATGTTTGATTTTGTAGAAAGAACAAAGACAAATAAATGATAAGAGAGAGGGTATATTTATTGGTGTTTAAAGAATGAGTTATTGAAGTGAGAGGGATAGAGAATAGAGTGTCTATCGTCACAGTCAGAACATTAAACATTTGAGTTTAAAGTCATATAGATATATGAATTCATGGTAAACCTCGGGTTGGGTGAACTCAAAGGTGACCGGAACTATGAATTATTATCAAATTACATTGCTTAGGTATTTCAGTGTAATTTTAAGAACAATAATAAATTAATAAATAAATTTCAAAGGGCTGTTATCAGATAACGGAAATTTACTGATAAAAGGTAGGCAGGAGTCAGTCAGAAATGTCAACCTGAAGCCAATCACATTATTTGCCTAGCTGTTTTCGGAGACTTAAATTTAGAAAATAGGAAAAGAGTTGGGGGAAATATAATCAGCCTCGAGAAACGACAGACTGATAAGGACATTGATAGTATTGGCAGACGAAGTGACACCTTTGCTTGTTAGTATATGAAAAGAGCAAAACTTATAAAGAAATAAAATCCTCATGCTCTGGTGAAGAAGTGACTTAAGGCAGACGTGACCTGCGGCTAGGTTTATATAATTTTATACACTTATATAAAATTATGACATGTCATTTGAAAGGCTTTCTCCAGGATATATATGTAACAATATTATTGGAAGAGGAAAGGCGGCGAGCTGGCAGAAACGTTAGTACGCCGGGCGAGATAACTAGCGGTATTTCGTCTGTCTTTATGTTCTCAGTTCAAATTCCGCCGAGGTCGACTTTGCCTTTCATCCTTTCGGGGTCGATAGATTAGGTACCAGTTGCTGGAGTCGATCTAATCGACTGGCTCCCTCCCCCAAAAATTTCGGGCTTTGTGTCTCGTCGCAGGAGTGGCTGTGTGGTAAGTAGCTTGCTTACCAACCACATGGTTCCGGGTTCATTCCCACTGCGTGGTACCTTGGGCAAGTGTCTTCTACTATAGCATCGGGCCGACCAAAGCCTTGTGAGTGGATTTGGTAGACGGAAACTGAAAGAAGCCCGTCGTATATATATATATAAATATGTGTATATATATGTTTGTGCATGTGTTTGTTCCCCCAACAACGCTTGACAACCAATGTTGGTGTGATTACGTCCCGTAACTTAGCGGTTCGGCAAGAGAGACCGATGGTATAAGTACTAGGCTTACAAAGAATAAGTCCTGGGGTTGATTTGCTCGACTAAAGGCGGTGATCCAGCATGGCCGCAGTCAAATGACTGAAACAAGTAAAAGGGTAAAGGGAGAGGAAAAGAATATTATTGGAAGAGAAGTCGAAAGGGATCTTTTCGGTTTGAACGGCATTTTTTTCTAGCGGTGTCATATGAAATTGTCACCTATAATTATGACCCTAGTATCGATCTATTGCATTTCAATTTGTTTTAGGGTTAGGGTTGGGGTTAGGGGTGGGGGAAGGGTATCTTTTTTTCTTCAGAAATGTAAATAAACCCAGAATGTTTTCACCTCAATAGACGTCATTGATTGGTGGAAATTGCAGAAATTGAAGAAAAAACAACAAATATCTTACAAACTATAGAATTTTCTCAATAAAGCCAAAAGAAAGAGATGTTTTATAAACACATTCTACCAGTATACGAAGTTTAAAAGTGTTTAGTAACGTGGAAATTATTTTAAAAACTGCCGGTCAAATCGAAAAGATCCGTCGAAAGTAAGGATGATGTTGGAATGATGATGATGATACATTAAAGAAGTAAATTACAGGAGAGCAATTAATTATGAAGATGGCCATTTATTTAGTTAATTATAATATCGTTACAATATAAAATAAACGATGTTGTCTCGTTGTTTGTCTATACTCATTATTAGTTTGTTGCAGTAAAATACCTCCTGGTTCAATGGATTCTTGACCTGTGGGAGCTAGCTCCATTGTCTGCTGCTAGAGAGAAAGAGTGAGATTTGTATTGTCAAACAGGGAATATAAGCGATGTGTTGTCTCTCTCTTCACTCAGTACCGGAATGCTCATTGATCCAAGGTAGTGATCAAAAAGGCTGATCGCAACCCTTCAATGGATATTTATACAGTTTGGCAACTAAAGTAGGTCAACCCAAAACAAAGGATTGACCTTCCCCTGATCAGAGAAGGCCTCAGAGATCAACTCATTTTCATTAATCTCCAAGTAAAAACCGGAAGTTTATCCGACAATTAATAAAATGTGGATTCGGTTTCAAATCCTCTTTGCTACTGTAGTTGGTCTCTGAATATATTGCCTACTATATAATTATACTGGAGGCACATGGCCTGGTGATTAGAGCAGCGGACTCGCGGTCGAGGGATCGCGGGTTCGAATCTCAGATCGGGCGATGTGTGTGTTTATGAGCGAAACACCTAAGCTCCATGCGGCTCCAGCAGAAGGTACTGGCGAACTTCTGCTGACTCTTTCGCCACAACTTTTTCTCACTCTTTCTTTCCTCCTGCATTTTGCAGCTCACCTGCGACCGACCGGCGTCCCGTCCAGGTGGGGAACCTATACGCCAAGGAAACCGGGAAACCGGCCCTTATGAGCCAGGCGTGGCTCGGGAAGGAACAAATAACAACAACAATATAGTAATATTACACAGTTATAGATGCCATCGACATCAAGTCCTAAATCAATAAATGCTGGCTAACATCTCAGCATTTTACTGTAACTGAAAAGCTGTGAAGAAACTGAACGAAATAGATGGGAAATAATAAATTAACAACATCTACTAGTTGCATTTGTTATCTAGAAACTCAGATAACCTAGATTTTCTTTATCTTAATCATTCATTTTCAAAAAGATTTTGGATAATAATCTGGGTTGTAATTAAAATATTTCGTTGTCTGTAACAACAGTGTAAGTTGCAATAAATTGTGACAACTATCGAAATTCGATGTTCGTAAAAATTTCGGAGACCGCATTTACTATATATAATGTAAATGTAGCTTATACACTCATTTATGATCAATCTTCTACCTTTTTCGTGCACACACACACACACACACACACACACACACACACACACACACACACACACACACACTCACTACAGTCTGTCTGTCTGTCTATCTATCTATCTATCTATCTATCTATCTATCTATCTGTCTATCTATCTGTCTGTCTGTCTGTCTGTCTGTCTGCCTGACTGTCTGTCTGTCTGTCTGCCTGACTGTCTCTCTGTCTGTCTGTCTGTCTGTCTGTCTATCTATCTATCTATCTATACACAGCCACACACACACACACAATCATCCAAACTTCCATATATTAGTATAGAGAGATATATAAACTAAATATCTACAATAATACATGTGTGTATGCACGTATTTCTTTTTAATGTAAGTCTGTATCACTTGTATATATATATATATATATATATGTTAATAAAATAGAACATATGCATATATATAAACATATATGTACGTACCTACCTCTACATGTACATATACACGCATATATGTGTACAGGACACCAAAAAGACGTCGAACACATAGAGAGACGAAAAACATAGACACAAACCAAGGAACAAGACAAGCAAAAAAAGAGATACAGGACAATAAGCACAACGAAAAATCCCCTTCTTCAGTCGCTAAGGTTTCATCTACTAAACGTTTCGAAGGATAAAAGCGAGACGTATACTTCGAAGAAAACTTCCTTCCTGTGAAAAGCAAATCAATTAAAATTCTGAGATCTTTTCGCAGAGGGGTAAAAAAAAAGCAAGACGGTAACGACAGTACAAACATATAACAGTAAAAAATATATATATAAACAGTGGAAAAATAAATATATAACAGTGAGAGACAGGACAAGGAGAACAAGATAAGAAGGGCTGTTAACGCCAGACGAAAAAAGGATTGCAAACGCTGGATTAAAGTGGACGACGAGAGAGACAAAAAATGTCGACCAGTAGCCTTAGAAGGCGGGCGAGAAAAGACAGGATAGCAGTTACGACGGAAGTATCGTCGCAGATGGACGACGGGAATGGGGGAGGAGGAGCAAGAGGAAGAGAGAGAAGAAGGGGAATGGTGCGAGGAGACCATGAAGAATGGTGAAAGGGAGAGAGAGAATGAAGAATGAGAGAGAGAGGAAGAGACAAGTTAAGTGAGGGAAAAAAGACGAAAAAGGGAATGGGAGAGAAAGAAAGAAAGATGCAGAGTCGCGTGAGAGTTAATATCAAGGCTAACTTGATAAACAGAACAATCTTACTTAATAGGGTGCGTGCGTTTAGTCGTATAATATGTTAATAAAATAGAACATATGCATATATATAAACATATATGTACGTACCTACCTCTACATGTACATATACACGCATATATGTGTACAGGACACCAAAAAGACGTCGAACACATAGAGAGACGAAAAACATAGACACAAACCAAGGAACAAGACAAGCAAAAAAAGAGATACAGGACAATAAGCACAACGAAAAATCCCCTTCTTCAGTCGCTAAGGTTTCATCTACTAAACGTTTCGAAGGATAAAAGCGAGACGTATACTTCGAAGAAAACTTCCTTCCTGTGAAAAGCAAATCAATTAAAATTCTGAGATCTTTTCGCAGAGGGGTAAAAAAAAGCAAGACGGTAACGACAGTACAAACATATAAACAGTAAAAAAAATATATATAAACAGTGGAAAAATAACACACATACATACATACATACATACATACATACATACATACATACATACATACATACATACATACATACATACATACATACATACATACATACATACATGCATACATACATACATACATACTATATATATATATATAAGTATATATATATGTATATGAGAAATTATGTATTCGTTAGCTTCATGTATCAACTGTATTTAAGCATCTCAGAACATGCATAAATGTATCACAAAGTAGTTTTTTTTTTCTATTAGCTACAAAATGAAACCAAGACGTTCGGTGAAAATAAAACATGTTCCTCGAATTGTTAAAAAGAAACGACAACGATTTTCTATTAAAATATACGAGCGCATAGTGTGGTTAGAAATGATTACAATCAAAGCACGCAAATCAACAAACACAGATAAACATCAACATTTACATACATTCACATACACGCACACGCACGTACGCCTTCGCCTACATATATAAACATATCAAAAACACTCATTTATACATGGATCTAGACATTCGCATGACTTAGACAAACACATTAAACAGCAACTTCAGGTTTTCGAGGAGTGAAATAAAAACAGAATTCAAGTGATTACAAGATAGGAGTTTTCAGTTTATGAAAATATTCCTGTTGCAGATATTAGTGATTATGAGATTTAGTATTAATCTACACACCAATCTTTGTGTATTTTGTTGCTTGTGTAAATTGTTGGGTTACTTGGAAGGAAAAAGTTGAAACAAGAAAACAAATTTAAAATGGCGGAGTCACTATTTAGATAATGTAATACATTTTTTTTTACTCTAGGCACAAGGCCTGAAGTTTTGGGGGAGGGGTCAGTCGATTAGATCGACTCCAGTACGCAACTGGTACTTAATTTATCGAACCCGAAAGGATGAAAGGCAAAGTCGACCTCGGCGGAACTTGAACTCAGAACGTAAAGACAGACTAGATACCGCTAAGCATCTCGCCCGGTGTTGCTAACGTTTCTTATTTCTTTATTGTCCACAAGGGGCTAAACATAGAGGGGACAAACAAGGACAGACAAAGGGATTAAGTTGATTACATCGACCACAGTGTGTAACTGGTACTTAATTTATCGACCCTGAAAGGATGAAAGGCAAAGTGTGGAAGCCTCTCTCTCTCCGTACACACACACACACACACACACACACACACACAACACACACACACACACACACACACACACACACACACACACACCACACACACACACACACATATATATAGGTAAGCAGAGTTAGCGGTTATAGTAACCGTCTAAGGGATAAAATATCCGTATTTACTAAATGGAAAAACCCCGAAAAAAAATCTTTTCTCTTGACCAATGCTAGATCATTCTTCTGCTTACCGACTTCGAAGCCCCATTATGGAAGATTGTATGATTTTAATATATTAGGCCTCCAGGTTTCTTCTCTAGGCCACGTTTTCTTTCCTATTCCTTCTTCCTTTTGTTTACTTTTCGGACGCCTTTATATTCACTCTGATGAAGCTCCATGTTCTCGTCCGAATATGCTATGAAGATGAAGACTAATATTTTCGCAATTCTTTCGTAGGCACTGACTGACATCGGAAGCAGAAACAGCCGTAAGAATTGTTATCTCTCTCTATATAAACGGCAGTTTGTCTGTGCGTGTTTCTGTGTGTCTGTTTGCTTGTACCCTCACCCTGACCACGGCTTTCAACCGATTCTGATGAAACTTGACACACACATAACCCAATGTCATAATTCAAAACTAACGCAGCGAAAATTTTGAAAAGTTCCCCCAGTTTTGAAAAAAATCGATAAATTCGACATGGGGTCGACAATCAGAAACACGAACCACAAACTGTCTAGAGGACGCAACTCCACCTTTTTTAAATCTCAAAAAAAAATTTACCATCATTTTTTCCCATTTTTTTTCTATTTTTTGGCTATAACTCTCTAAAAATGCTTTATAGTTATTTCCCTTACAAACCTGAGCAACGCCGGGCGATACTGCTAGTGTCATATAAATGTTATGTTATGTCATGTTTTGTATTAAATAATAAGCTACGGATGTGGTCCAATTGATTTGTTGATCTAAGTTTTCCTCCATTTGCTAATTATATATATGTGTGTGTGTTTATGCTCAGTTATAATAAAAACAATTTTGAATTAATTTGATGCTTTGCCCTATTTTTATAGAGTACAAATTTATTATTCTTATTCAAGAATGTTGTTGACAGCGACTTCGAAGCTTCGTACAGCTAAGCCATCGTCGGACGATGGCTTAGCTGGCCGAAACTTCGAAGTCACTATCAACAACAACAACAACAATAACATACATATGTGTGTGCGTGTATGTGTGCGTGCGTGTGTGTGTGTGTATGTGTATTTGTCCCTCCCCACCGCTTGACAACCGGTCTTGGTTTGTTTACGCCTCCGTATCTTCCCGGTTTGGCAGAGAATACGTAACAAGCTTTACAAAATAAACATAAGTACTGGAGTGCCCCAGCATGGACATAGTCTAATGACTGCAACATGCAAAAGATAAAAGAATCCGAATGAGTCTGGCTGATATATCTCATCCATAAGTTATTTCCAAAACATTTTCATCCCACATACTTATCGTTAGATGAATTGCAAAGATAGTGAATTTGCTAACATGGCAGCTTTCCGGGCTTATGGCATTTAGTTTCCCCGAGTTTATTGATTCTTTCGAAACAGACAGGATAAATGCCAGTCTTGTATTTGGATTTATTCAATAAATTATAACAGTGTTTATCCAACCGCTAAGTTATGCTTTTCGATGTGGCAGTGGCTGTAAAAAAATAAGGACGCTTTGTTAAACACATAAACATAAAGCACGCACACGGGCACATAGGCACGCACGCGCACGCACGCGCGCACGCACACGCACGCACACACACACACACACACACACACACACACACATCTATCCATCCATTTATGGCAACGAATTGACTGAGTCGTTAGAGTGTCGGATAGGTCACTGTGCAGTAACCGTTCCGGCTCATATCGGAATATATGTACAGCTGTGTTTGCATCACAAACAGTTTAGATCCTGCTGACGTCAGATCTAGAGAGGAATGGTACTTGTGAGAGCTAAAAACGGCGAAGACAGCAAAACGCTCCAACGGCGCACCTACGATTTCATAAAGGAGTTGAAGGCACAAGGCAAGTCATATGTATGTATGTATGTATGTATGTATGTATGTATGTATGTATGTATGTATGTATGTGTGTATGTATGTTTGTATGTTTGCATGTATGCATGAATGTATGCATGTATGTATATTGGCTGCTAGGGCACATTATATGTTTGTATGAACATGTATATAGCAAAAAATGAATACAATAAACAACAAAAGTTCAAGGGACGTTCACTGTTAATAGTATTAGGTTGCCGATCAAGGAAGAATGGAAAGGGTAATTGGTCATAGAATAAAAGTTATAACGTTTCGGAGACAGTCTTTCTTCGGATACAAGAGAAAGTCTAAGAGAAAGAAGGAAAATAAGGAAAAGAAAGATGAAAAAGAAGAGAGCCAAGGGAAAATGCACGTGGATTGATTATCTATCTATCTATCTATCTATCTATCGATCTATCTATCTATCTATCTATCTATCTATCTATCTATCTATCTATCTATCTATCTATCTATCTATCTATCTATCTATCTATCTATTTATCTATCTATCTGTCTGTCTGTCTGTCTACTTGTCTATCTACCTATCTATCTATCTGTCTGTCCGTCTACTTTATCTATTTATCTATCTATCTATCTATCTATCTATCTATCTATCTATCTATCTATCTATCTATCTATCTATCTATCTGTCTGTCTATCTATCTATCTATCTATCTATCTATCTATCTATCTATCTATCTATCTTTCTATCTACTTACCTGCCTAACTACCTCCCCCTGTCTGTCTGTCTGTCTATCTATCTGCCTGCCTACCTACCTTCCTCTCTTTCTTTCTCTCTCTCTCTCTCTATCTATCTATGCTACAGGCTACATTTTCTCATAGTATTTATGTTTCGTAATATGACACAGATTGCAGTTAAATATCATATTTACATTCCATAATATTGTAATACACAGTGATATTTACAATTCACATTATGATGCCGATTGTAGTTATATCTCATAATATAACATTGTTGCATGCTAAAGCGTCATTCAAAACCTTTTCCCAATTCGATAGATTTCGATTTACCACACTTGCAACATTTTATACTCCTTTGAAGAATATAATTTACAACAATATTAACATGCTGTTGTATTTCGAGAGGGTCATTATGCCAATAATGAACACATGCACTGGTTCTACTTCACTTCTTTTAATATTTTCATTAACCAATTGCTTAACCATCTAACCAGTTTATTAATCGATTGTTTGATTATTCGTTCGGTCAGTCAATCAATTGGTTAGGTTGGTCAAAATCGTTTCGTTGTCATTCGCGACTTCATGAATGAAATACCCTCTCTTCTTCAGGTCTTTGAAAAATCTAACCGTTTCATTGACTGACCGAACGATTAATCAAAAAATCGATTAATTAACTGGCTAAGTGGTTAACCAGTTGACTAATAATAACAACAACAACAACAACAATAATAAAAGAAGTGAAAGAGAACCCGTGTGTATTTATAATTGGTATATTAACCCTTCCGAGAAACAACACAATACATTTCAATGCATGAATTAACATCAAGAATCTTACAAACCGAATAATAACAATTTTTCATCAACCGATGCTGTTTGTAATTCGCATTAATATTGGTTTCAAATTTTGGCGCAAAGCAAGCAACTTCGTGTAAGGGAATAAGCCAATTTCATCGACCCCAAGGATGGAAGGCCTAGTCGATCTCGGTCGATCTCAGAACGTAAAGACGGACGAAATGCCGCGAAGCATTTCGCCCGGCGTGCTAATGATTCTGCCAGTTCGCCGTCTTAGCTTGCATTACAACTCTTTTACTCTTTTACTCGTTTCAAGTCATTTGACTGTCGCCATGCTGGAGCACCGCCTTTAGTCGAGCAAATCGAACCCAGGACTTATTCTTTGTAAGCCTAGTACTTATTCTATCGGTCTGTTAGACTGAACCGCTAAGTTACGGGGACGTAAACATACGATCATCGGTTGTCAAGCGATGTTGGGGGGGGGGGATAAACAGGGCACACAAACGTATACACACAGACACACACACACACACACACACACACACACACATATATATATATATACACGACGGGATTCTTTCAGTTTCTGTCTACCAAATCCACTCAAACGGCTTTGGTCAGCCCGAGGCTAAAGTAGAAGACACTTGCCCAAGGTGCCAAGCAGTGGGACTGAACCCGGAACCATGTGGTTTGTAAGCAAGCTATTTACCACACAGCCACTCCTACGCCTATAATAACATTTTACTATTATAACATGTTACAGTATGTTACACATTGAAGTTTTAATTTTTAGAACATTTTCCTAATACGATACAGACTACAAGATACAGAAAGTTAACTACATTTTGAGACATATACCAAATGCGCACTTAACCTTAATAGTTCTTTAGGAACATTTTTCGTATAGTATATACTTTAGGAGGTAACAAAACACCTCGACGTTCTGTAATATTAATTAGTAACTTTAAGTTTCTGCTATTCTTAGTTCCACTTAACCCCACATATAGTTGGCCATGACTGAATACAGGTTTTGGTAAATATGCTCCAACTGTATCAAGTGACTGACCTTGAGACTTGTTAATAGTCAAAACAAATTAAGAAATAATGGAGGAATGCCTTCTTTCCATAGTAAGGAAAAGCGTTGTATCACTTGGGCTTAATCTGCTTTTGGTGTTAATGCATTATCTTCTACTACCAAGGATAATTTCTGTTGTGATGCATTGGATTGCAAAAGTCTGGGAGTGTTCACATATCTCCACATTGCACAGTTTTCTATTTTGTACGATGCTCTAACGATTTTGATGCTCACCGTTTTAATAATCCTTTCTTTTCT
>NC_043000.1:127677281-127679781 GCF_006345805.1 Octopus sinensis | reverse complement strand
TGACCAATATTTTTCAAGCAATGAACAATTTTCGTCAAAACAATGATATAATTTGTCGACTTGGAACTTATTGCAATGCTTCATGATAAACAATATTTTTTGTTTTCCCATTCGGTCTCTCTCTCTCTCTCTGTTGATTTTTTTGCAACCATCACCAATACCACCACCATCGCCACAACAACTGCAATACACACACCATTCAGATTTCTGACGCCACCACCGTCAACACATTTGACTTCGCTTTCTTCCCTTCCACCACCATCACCACTATCTTTCACATCCCTTACTATCACCGTCATGCTTGACCGCCTCAGCTACCACCATCACCACCATCATCATCACCGTCGCCTCCGCCTCTATCACAACTACAGCTCATACTGTCAATCTACTACCGCTCTCACCATATCTGTGCCTACTACTATTCTCACCCCAGAAAGAGGAGTAGAAGAAGTATCATTGAATAGTGAGAGAGGCGGGGGTCAAAGTGTGACACACTGACACACAGAAATTTGTTTTGGCATTTATTATTATAGACAAATGTATTTGAGGATATATTTCACAGAGTTTAGAGAAAACGAAATTTCAGTATTGATGTGGCAGTTATATTTACATGTGAGATATTTGTGATATGTTACAGATTTGTTGCCATCTTGATGATTAACTGTTGGACTTACTTGACTACGGCGCCTTCTGTAGACAGCCTATCTCTCTACTCTTGTTATTTCCAAAGTCTTTAGGAAATCGTTTGGAGGATTTATTGTTCTCCATACAGGATGTTTTGGCCTGTATTGTCCTCAATACAGGATGTTTTCTTGGCCGCAATGTCTATGAATCTGACATTTTTTTTACAATACCGTAAAGGTTTAGCTCCCGTTACACATAATGAATTAAAATTTTGGCACAAGGTCAATAATTTAGGAAGTGGGTGTAAGTCGATTACATTGACCCCAGTGGTCGACTGGTACTTATTGTATCAACCCCGAAAGGATGAAAGACGAAGTCGATATCGGCGGAATTTGAACTCAGAACGTAACTACAGACGAAATGCCGTTTAGTATTTTGCCCGGCGTGCTAAAGATTCTTATTTCTTTATTGCCCACAAGGGGCCAAACATAGAAGGGACAAACAAGGACAGATAAAGGGATTAAGTCGATTACATCGAGCTCAGTGCGTAACTGGTACTTAAATTATCGACCCCGAAAGGATGAAAGGCAAAGTCAACCTCGGCGGAATTTGAACTCAGAACGTAATGACAGGCGAAATATCTATTTCTTCTACCCACAAGGGACTAAACACAGAGAGGACAAACAAGGACAGACAAACGGATTAAGTCGATTAGATCGACCCAAGTGCGTAACTGGTACTTATTTAATCGACCCCGAAAGGATGAAAGGCAAAGTCGACCTCGGCGGAATTTGAACTCAGAACGTAACGGCAGACAAGATACCTATTTCTTTACTACCCACAAGGGGCTAAACACAGAGAGGACAAACAAGGACATACAAACGGATTAAGTCGATTACATCGACCCCAGTGAGTAACTGGTACTTAATTTATCGACCCTGAAAGGATGAAAGGTAAAGTCCACCTCGGCAGAATTTGAACTCAGAAGATAACAGCATACGAAATACCGCAGAGCATTTCACCCGGCGTGCTAACGTTTCTACCAGCTCGCGACCCCAGCTCTGTTACACATAATTTTAGGAGTTACTGTAGGATCATTCAATATCTCTTTGTCTTGTAACATGTTCAGAATACTGGAGTGAGAATGTCTTCAGCTTTGAAATTTAATGGAATAACAGAATGCCTCTACAATTGCAGAAGTTATTGGTAACTTCCTTCAAGTATTAAATTTAGTTTGTGTTTAAATATTCGAGCAACCAAATTAAGGCGATTTGAGGTTCTTTGCTTCGAGAATAGATTACGTTTATATTTCTGACAACAATAGATATGAAGATCAGGCGCCCACAACTTAACCCCATTGCCACTACAGCGTAGTAAACCACTTTGATATTGTAAAGTGATCTCCTGAAATGAAAATGGCAGTATCACCATACACCCGACTTTTACTTCTCTATTTGTAGCTTTTGCAAAGTAATCGGTAAGCTCTGAGTACTTTTCTTCTCTTAATCGCTCCTGGCAATTTTTGACGTTGTTTATTAGCTTCAACTTATTAATGGCCGTCCACTCCCCACTGTTGATGCAGTGTAACATTAAAATCATCTATTTTCGGCCATTATGTCTTATTTTTCCTTCTGCAACTGGCAAATCAGGTCGCCAGATTGGCTCACTATTTAACCCTTTTATATTGGAATGGGTATTTGAAGTTATAACACTGGATGTTGTTCATCTGGATTTCTTGGATAAACATGTCGGTTTCTCTAAAAGTTTCTCATTTGTATTATTAAACAACTTTGTCACCTAGTTCACAGTTGATAAAGCCTTTTCCGAACAGAAGAATATCTTGTGGACGCCATGTTTACTGTTGTGGCTTGTCTGT